>NW_022279528.1:0-101636 GCF_000004075.3 Cucumis sativus | reverse complement strand
AATTCAATTGCACATTGCCCTTTTTTATTTGTTATTACTGAATGGACTTATTTGTGATACCTTTAAAGAAAAAATTTATGGCTATTTGTGTTGAAGTTTATTTGTTTATATGTTGGTTTTTTCCCTCCACTTTTCTTAATATTTAAGTGTGTAATAAGGTAAGCAATTTTTAGTCCCCTAAATTTGTTTGTTGATGAATTGTTTCCTTTTTTTTCTCGTTTTTTTCAGGTTTTCATCGTTATTCATTTGGTGGCTAAATATTACTCATGGTATTTGTTCGATCTTATTTTGTTGTGATCAATTGATATACATAATATGCACTATAAATTTGTTAAATTTTTGGATTATTTGCTTTTTAATGAGTTGGAGGAACCTCAAGGTACTTTTGTTAAAGCATATTTATATGATAAATTTGAAGTTGTCAAGTCTATAACAATGATAATGTTAATACGAGTAAATTTATAGCAAATTTAGTTGACTTAACTTATTTACATGCTAGTTGCTCGGACTCTTGGAAAAACCTTACGTGCATTTTAACCCACGATAAGAACTTAAGGTTGTTATGACTTACATATCAGTTTTTGAGATTTTCCTTTGTAACTTTTCATAGACCTTATTGTAGTTTTTTGTTCTTCATTTTTGTTTGTAGGACGTTTCTAGAGAATGCAAGACCATGTTTGAGTGAGAAATTAGTCTCGATGAAATTGAGAGTTCAATGAACAGAAGGGCTTTCGGTGGCTGAAACAAGTGAGTGATTAAGTTTTTTATCACCCGTGTTATTTGTTATCACTAGGGAAAGAAAGCTAAGTAGAAAAAGTAGAATGCCAAATGAAAAAAAAAAAAAAAGATTAGTAAGCAGCGTTATTATTTTAAAATAGAAAACAAAAATTAACATTATTGTTAAACCGAGCCATTCTGAGAACATGAAATAGAATTGGATAGCTGCCATGCATCGTGTCTATGAATGTTAAGAATGAAACTATCGGTAGGGTTATAGAATAATCATTCTATCAGCCTCAATTATGATACAGGGTTTATGAAATAGAATTTTCTTATGTATTGTAATAGTAGAAGATTCTTCGTCAGGAAGCAAAGCTTATAGCTTTGAAGAGTATCTAAAGGTTATAGAAGAGCAACCGAAAGCTTACGATCAGCTCCAAACCAATTTTCAGCACAAAGCCAGAGTGGATCCCAAGTACAACGGGAAGGTTTTAAAATCAAATCTCTTATGTCTTATTTCATAACTATTTAGTTTTGATCTTAACTACAACAATTTTCAATTTTTTCTAGGTGAACATTGTATGTGCTTAGAAATTAAGTGTTTTGAAAATTAGAGGTGAGCAATCACACTTAGAAACTAAGTGTAGAACCATAGAAATGTTACCCCATCGGTTCTAGCAATGCCTAGTTACCGCAGTTCATAACAAAGAAAGAAAAGAGGCTCGTAAATGCATACCATACAAAAGTGAGACAATCAACAATTATAAAAAAAACATATGCAATATGCATTAAAAAAAGCTCATAACAAATGCAGAGTCAAGTCGGTTAGGTCAAGTAGAACATGTTGAGTTCCCTAGCTATTAGAGCTTTTGGGGAAAACATCGCTTTTGGCCTAACCAAAACTAGACCATCTATTTTTAGTGTTTTAAACATAACGTCAAGTTTGATTGAGGGCTTTGAAAAGAGGAGGAATCCTCCTCGATCCACAGTAGGGCGAAAACGAGGCTTGTTGTCACTTCGAAGGGAGCAGTCAAACTTAGCATTGAGTTTGATTTTTTTTTTTGAAAAGGTAATGATAATATTATACAACAACAATGTGGACCCACAGCCTGAGGTCAAGACAAAAGAGCGAACAACACTCACAGAACAAGTAGTTAGACAAAACAACCCATAAGTACCCAAAACAACCCCACATCTCGGGAACAATAACTAAAACCAAAAGAAACCAACTAGTGTTCCAAACATTAAAAGGACAAGAAGAAGAGAAAGACAACAAAGTTAATAAAGAAAGAGAAACCCCACAGCCGGGGACAAGCAAACGAAAAGAACATTAAATAAGACCATGAACACCATCCGACCAAGAAGCAGCACGCGCTTTAATACACGACCGAATGAGCTGGAATACAACCAGAGGCTCCCGAATAGCACCTCCATGAAGACGATGATTTCGCTCCTGCCAAATGAAATAAATTGTAGCACTAGAGAAGGCGCCACAGTTTTCTCCTCACACTCTTCCCAATACCCTGATTATAAATCCAAGATAACTCAACCCCCCAATAACCGGTTCTATGAGAAGATGACATAAGCAAAAGGATCCTCGACCAAATCTCCCACCCAAAATGACAAGAAAAAAACAAATGATCACGAGACTCATAGTTCCCTCCACAAAGCAAACACGATAAAGGAATCGACCTATCCCACCGACTTAACCTACCTCTAGTACCCAACCTATCCCTGATGGCCAACCAAGCACAAAAGGAGTGCTTAGGAATATTTCCCCCCCCATAGTAAACCCGACCAGCCAACCCTACTACTATGAGGACGAATAGTCTCCCACGCACTGGTGATCGAAAAACTATCATGACTCCCCGGCACCCAAACCCACCTATCCTCAACACTCGGACTCGGCCTCACTCCCTGAACCCTATCCCAAATGTCCATCAAATCCAAATAAACAAGTGGCCACCTCCAATCACCATCCCGACCCATGAAATCCACCAGCCTCGCATCCCACCGACTACCCGCATCATAGATCACCCTCTCCCCAAACTGCTGGATAATCGGCCCACCCTGAATCCATGGAACCAACCACACTCTATACTTCCTTCCATTGCCCACCTCCATCTTAACATGAGCTTTAAGGATATCCTGCTTACGCAAGATTTCCCTAAAGCACCAAGATCGACCCACCCCAGCATCGATCTCCCACAGCGATCTCCCTTTAAGGATATAAGATTCCACCCAAGCAACCCACAAACTACCAGATTTAACAAGTAGCAACCATAATATCTTCAACGTGCTTGCTATATTCCAAGAAGATCCATCGCGAATATCAAGACCTCCTTCATCAAAAGGAAGACAAACCTCATCCCAGGCAACTTTAGCAACACCTCTTCCCTCCTTCTTACCTCTCCACAGATAAGCCCTCAAGATCTTATCAACGTCTCTGTGGACTTTCATAGGAAGCATGAACACACTAGCCCAATAAACCTAAAGGCTCCTAAGGACTGAGCGAACAAGCTGAAGTCTACCTACAAAAGATAACACTCTAGCAGACCAAGACCGAATACGACTGGTAATACGCTGAATAAGGGGATCACAATCAGAGCTCCGCAATCTTCCAGAGAGGAGAGGAAGCCCAAGATAACGAACAAGGAGATGACCAATGGAAAAACCCATGTTAGCAGCAAGCCGAGAAGCTTTCGAACTATTAACCCCGACAAGAAAAATTGAGCTTTTAGGAAGATTAGCAAACAGTCCCGAAAGCTCACCAAACCTCTTAATAGTCTCTTTTCTGAAACTCATAGAATGATTATCAGCAGTACAAAAGATCATCAGGTCATCTACAAAAGTAAGATGAGTTAATCTGACCTTCTCACAAAACTGGTGGAATTGAAAATTCTGAGGTGGGTTGTTCAACATGCGAGAAAGCACCTCCATGACCATCACAAATAAGAACGGGGATAAAGGGTCACCTTGTCTAAGTCCTTTCCTCCCATGGAAAAAACCTTCCAACGATCCATTAATCATAATGGAGAACATCGGAGAGGTCACACACGCTCGAACCCAACTCACAAATCTTAAAGGCGTACCTATGGCAATCAGCAGGCCAAAGAGGAAATCCCAATTAACAGAATCATAAGCTTTGTGGAGGTCAACCTTCATAGTGCACCGAGGTTTACCTCTGTACAAATGGTATGCCCCTACAAGCTCCTGACAAAGAAGAATATTGTCAATAATACTCCTCCCAGGGATGAAAGCTGGCTGATTTCCACTAACAAAAGAAGGAAGCCACACACGAAGCCTATCTGCCAATATTCTTGAAATGCACTTATAAATAACGCTGCAACAAGATATAGGGCTGAAATCCTCCAATCGATCAGCACCATTCCTTTTAGGAATAAGTGTAATAGCAGTCGTATTCACCCTTGAGGGAAGTAATTGGTCTCAAAGAAGTGTAAGACGACATCACAGAAACCTTCTTCAACCACCGTCCAAGCTCCTTTGAAGAAGCCAACTGAATACCCATCGGGGCCTGGAGCCTTTCCACCATCCATGGAGAACAGAACAAGTCTCACTTCCTCCCTACCAATAGGCGACTGGAGGGCCTGACAACACTTCTCAGTCCATCTAAACTGAACAATCTCCTCAATACTAGTAGAGAGCTCTCTATAGCTAATATTCTGAGAACCCATATATCTTTGAAATAATTCACTACCACCCGAGTCACCTAATCATAGTTAGTCAACCGATTTCCATCTGGGTCAATAACTGATCTCAAAGCATTGCTGCTCTGCCTTGATCGAACAGATCGATGAAAAAAGGCAGTATTCTGGTCATCTAGCTTCAACCATCTGATTTGCGACTTCTGGCGCATAGCGGCTTCCTCCACTCTAACCGCTTTCCAAAAGTTTACCGTGGCTAAGCTCGCGTGATTACTCGCCTCCTCCGACAGAGAGTTCGTCTCCATCTCTCTTTGAGCTCGGTCCATGGTATCATTGGCAAGACGAACATCCTCACTGATGGTCCGGATATGCCTACCAAAATGTCTGCGAAGAATCGACTTGAGATTTCTTAAGTTCCTCACAATATTCACAATTGGAGAAACTCTAGTATCTTTGGTCCAAGTAGAGGACACAACATCCATAAAGGACGCTTCTTCAACCCAATGGTTAAAGAAACGAAAAGAGACCACTTGTTGGCTTCGTACTGTAGATCGACAAGTATGGGAGAATGATCAGAAATACCCCACGGAGGACGTTAACCCTCATGTTAGGCCATGTACTAAGCCCCTCATCATTCACTAGGATACGATCAAGTCTCTTCATCAAACCCGACCCATGTATCTTACTAGTCCAAGTAAACCAGTTCCCCTGGACCGCGGGTTCAACAAGGTTCGCCTCTTTAATAGCCATGTCAAACTCCTCCATATCCACCACGTTCGGAGCACCCCCAAAGGCTTCAGAGTGGAGTCTGATGGTGTTAAAATCACCCAAGACCATACCCGGTCCTTCACCGCTCTACACTTTACAGGGCTCTTAAGGCCCCGCACGTTCCACGTACACCAACTAACCATGAGGTCATATGGGAGCCGCCTCTCCCATAGGAATTACATCACCTGTAGTACTCAAAAGGACCATAGAAGAGTCATCTACTCGTAAGGGAGGAGGGGAGCCATCCACTATAGATAAAAGCCATTTATCTCCTTTATCCACCTCCATGAGGTTCTTAAAGGAGTTAGTGATACTCACTTCTGCCCTTTTCCCTCTGTCCCGAATAGAGATCATTCCCCTATTTTTCCTGTCAACTGGGGTAAATTCCTCCCGATTCACCTCCACCTTTTCAGGAAGTTTATGGGTAATAATTTCTCCTTCTTCCATGTGTTGGAAGGATTCCAACACAACATCTCCATACTCCCCACAATCTGGAACCACCTCTTTAGTAGGAACAACCTCTTTAACAGGAACCTCTTTACTTGCAGCTTCCTTTTTACTATCTTCATTGCCTCTTTTCTTAGGGCAGGTGTTCTGCAAGTGTCCAAAAGATCTACACAAGTTACATTTTTTCGGTTTCCACTCATAAGTGACAGTTACAATAAATTCCTCTCCTCTAAGGTTGACTGTTACTTCGGCAGGCATAATATTGTCCACATTCAATTCCACACATATACGGGCATAAGAAAGACGACGCCTCTCTTTAGTAGCAAGATCAACTAAAAGAGGTTTTCCTATTGCACTCGCTACCACAGCCAAACCAGCATCCGTCCATAGCTCCAACGGAATCCTCCCTAACTTTATCCAAACAGGAACTGAATCAAAGACGAAGGATTCAGGAACTATACCTGGAGTCCATTTGGAGGAGCATAGGTTTGCCTCCAAGGTGCCATGGGCCACGGGATAAGATCCACTGTATTGACTTCAGATGTTTGAATTGAAAGCAGATGAGCCCATTCTCCATCAGAGTAATTGTTGGCATTTCAATTCTACCCCAAATCTTCTCTATAAGACGATAGATGACTAGATACAGCAATTTTGCATCAATTAATTGGCTGACGAGGGAGTTCTCCCACACTCTAACTCCTTAACTAATAACTTCTTCAAACGGGGTCACCACAATTTTCTCTCCCACGGTAGTCAGAGGTGTATAGGTCATAGAGAAACCTCTTGTTGAGCCAAATAAGGAAGCCCATGAATTTTTGCCTGCACCTCTAGAATTATTAGATTTCTGCACCTCATGCCCACGAATCGAAACAGGCGGCCTACCATTGGAATTAGTACCAAACGGTTCTCTAATGGCTGGCCCATCATTCAAATGCCCATCAACCAATCTTTGGGGCACTTGCAATAGCATCCAGTCGAGGTCCATATCCTTCGGCCGCTGCAATTTGCCCAACATGCTGAACACATGAAGCACCAGCAGGTAAGCACTCCTTCTGTGAGATCCCAATTTCGTGTGAGATGGACGGCCCATCATTCAACGATGGCCCATCAACCAGAGATCCATGACCAATTCCATTCGTAAATGTGAACACACCATTCGGCTTCACCCCTTTACCGGCTCACTGGGCTTCATCAAGTTTTCATTCGAAACAATCGGTCCACACGCCTTTGGGCCAACAATCTTCATGGGACCATCTCCGCTCGGTCCATTTCCTGTATTTCGATTTCTATATGTTTCATGGTTCACGTAAACCGGTTCGGGTCCACTCATGTCCGACCATTTCTTCCTCACAGAAATTAGGTCAGCCTTTGCAGTCGCCGCCCTTCGGTCGTTCGCCGCCATATCATGTACGCGTTGAAGGCTTGACATCACGCGTTTCTTCACCTCCTCAATGTCACTGGATAATTTCTTCATTTTTCATGCTTAAGACATCAACCCAACACCCGTGATGATCTTTTCGGCCCAATTTGGGAACATGAATGAACTAAAAAAGAATTGAAATTCAACCGAGGAGATTCATGCGAGATCCCTCCAGCGAGTGAATTAAATCACAGTCTCCAAACCAGAACTGATAGCCAATAAATCGATTTTGTACCACACGCAATACTTTCAAGATAGTTCAAATCAATTCAGCTTGGAAACCGATTTAAACAATTTCTGGACAGACGTTAATTCTCCCGAATCAAAACGAATATCATTCGTAATGGTTCAATTGATCAATTGTAATCAATTTCGAAATGGATACCAAATGACATTAGTTTTCACATTCAATCTGCCAAAATTGAACGAATTACCTTCGAATTTGATCCCTTGCTGGCCGCAGCACTCACCAACCGTTCGCCTCCTTCACCAGCCGAGTGAGAGAACTTGGAAATCCTAGAGAGATGCGTGTGAGGTACACGCGCCCGAGATGAAAATTTTTCCTTTTTACTCTAATTGAGTTTGATTGTGGGCTTTGAAAAGAGGAGGAATCCTCTCTGATCCACAATAGGGGAAAACGAGGCTTGTTGTCACTTCGAAGGGAGTAATCAAACTTTGAAACTAAGTGTAGAACCATAGAGAGATTACTCCACCGGTTCTAGCAAGGCCTATTACCATATTTCATACCAAAGAAAGAAAAAAGGGGCTTGTAAATGCAAACCATAAAAATGTGAGACAACCAACAACTATAAAAAAAAACATATGCAATATGCATTGAAAAAAGCTCATAAAAATTAGAGAGTCAAGTCGATTAAGTCAAGTAGAATGTGTTGAGTTCCCTAACTATTAGTGCTTGTGGGGGAAAATTTCACTTTTGGCCTAACCAAAACTAAACCACCTATTCTTAGCGTTCTAAACATAGCATCAAGTTTGATTGAGGGCTTTAAAAAGAGGAGGAATCCTCCCCAAACCACGGAAGGGGGAAAATGAGGGTCGTCACTCTGAAGGGAGCAGTCAAACTTAGCATTGAGTTTGATTGGAGGCTTTGAAAAGAGGAGGAATCTGATAGACCCCCTATATTACATCTGTACAGCAGAAGAGGGATAAAGAAATTAAAAAAAAAATATCACGTGCACATGAATAGCATGTGAGGGTTAGTAAAGGGAAGGGTTAGTTACCTTATTGTTAGTATAAATAAAAAGTAATCGTGGGCGGGAAAGTTAGGTTTTGTTTGAGAAAGTGAATTTCTATTCTTCCTTGAGAGAGAGGATAACAGGAGAGGGATTTCATATTGTAATTAGGATTTCATTCCTATTCTATCATTAATAATATAGTAGCAATTTTATTCCAAGACTGGTTTCCATCAAATTGGTATTAGAGCATTGATCTTGGGCAAGAAGAATGCAAATGGTTCAGACTCGGATCGAAGAGATGGAGACGTTTGACCAGGAAATACAGGACATTAAGAAAGAGATTAGTAAGATACTGGTGATCGAAAAGACGTTAGCCAAACTATCCAAAAATATGGAGAGGTAGAATCAGATGATGTTACGAATTATGGAATCGACAACAATGCACAATTCATCGACGAAGAATGTGGACGAAGGCGAAGGGTGACCAAGATGGGAGAACGAAACAAGGAAGGAAGGAAAGAAAATAGATGATGAAAGTAATAGTGACTGCAATAAGTTTAAGAAGGTGGAGATGTCGATATTCAATGGAGATGATCCTGATTCTTGGCTGTTTCGCGTAGAGAGGTATTTGCACATTCATAAACTTACTGAATTTGAGAAAATGACTGTATCCACTATTAGTTTTAAGGGACTAGCATTGAACTTTTACCGTTCTCAAGAAGAACGAGAGAACTTTGTAGATTGGGTGAATATGAAGGAAAGATTATTGGTGCGATTTCGATCCGTTAGGGAGGAATCGCTGTATGTAAGGTTCTTGCAAATTCAACAAAAGACAACGATAGAGGAATATCAAAATTTATTCGATAAGTGGGTAGCTCCTTTGTCGGACCTATTAGAGAAGGTGGTAAAAGAGACATTTATGTCGGGATTGAAACTATGGATCTACGCGAAGATGGATTTATGTGAGTCGAAGGGATTAGCACAAATGATACGAATCGCGCAAAAGGTAGAGAACAAGGAAGATATACGTCAGGAAGCAAATCTTTCTGGATATTCTGGAGAAAAGGTGATAAACTCCCATAATAGCACCAAGGCTAATACCATTGCGAATACAGAAGAAAGTAAAGGAGGAATGAATTGGCCGATGAGAACTATTACTCTACGAGGAACAACAAAAGAGGAAGTACGGAAAAAGGGACAGACGAAGCGCTTATTTGATGCTGAATTTCAATCTAGAAAGAAGGGATTGTGCTTTCGTTGTAATGAGAAATATTCTCATGACCACAAATGCAAGATGAAAGAGCAAAGGGAATTGCGAATGATTGTTGTCAAGGAAGAAGGCGAGGAGTATGAAATTATTGAAGAAGGAGGAATTGATCAGAAAGAATTGAATGCCCCTGAGATCGTAGAGGAGAGTCAAGTGATGGTGGAATTATCCATTAATTATGTGGTGGGATTATCCAACCTAGGGAAAATGAAGGTAAAAGAGATGATACAAGGGAAGGTGGCTATAGTACTAATTGATTGTGGAGTCACACGCAATTTCATTTAAAAAAAATAGTGAAAGAGTTGCAACTGAGTACAAGAGAAACGTCGAATTATGGAGTCATTTTGGGCTCGGGCACTGTAGTCAAAGGGAAGGTAATTTGTGAAGATGTTGAGTTAATGCTGGGAGACTAGAAGGTAGTGAATGAGTTTTTACCCTTGAAGTTGGGAGGGGTAGTTGCCATACTTGGAATGCAGTGATTGTATTCCTTGGGAACGACTGGAGTGGATTGGAAGAATATGATGTTAACATTGATATATTAGGGGAAGAAGGTGATAATCCAAGGAGATCCGAGCCTAACCAAGGTCAGGGTCTGTCTTAAGAAGTTTATGAAAACATTGGGGGGAAGAAGATCAAGGCTTTTTAGTAGAGTGCAGAGCCTTAAAGAAAAGTGAATCCTTAGAAGAAGAGAATTCGTGGGAGGTCGAATTAACAGTAGAAAAATCAATAGCGATGATCCACTGTAGGAGGAAAACTTCGAACTTCGAAACTAAGTGTAGAACCATAGAAAGGTTACCCCACTCGTTCTAGCAAGGCCTAGTTGCCACCTTTCATACCAAAGAAAGAAAAAAGAGGCTTGTAAATTCAAAATACAAAAAAGTGAGAATTGAAATTTAGATTCTAGTAATTGAAATAGTGAAAGAAAAGTTCTGTCCCCTTGTATTTTCTTGAAATGAAAATTCGAATCATGTTTTTATCTAAAGTTGAATTGCATTATCTTTCTTTTTTTTTTGAAAAGTTAATATCATAATACAACAAGGATGACCTCACAAGAGCGGACAATGCTCACAAAAATAGGAAGAATCCAAAGTATCAAAAGAAAGAACAATAATAAACCCAACAAAATTAAGAGCAACAAAAACATAAAAAGTCCAAACAACCCCACAGCCCGAGAACAAGCAGATAAAACAAAAATCAAAAGAAAACAAGCTAAATAATACCATGAGCATCCTCACGCAAATAAACAACACGAGCACTGATACAAGATGGAATAAGCTGAAACAGAACAATGAGCTCACGAGCTTGACCACCATGGAGACAATGATTATGCTCCTTTCACATAAAATAAATCGTAGCACACCAGAGAACATACCACAACTTCCTTCTCACACCCTTACCAATACTCTAATGACAAACCCCAAACAACTCAACCCTCCAATACCCAATCCTGTGAGAGGAAGCCATAACCTGAAGGACCCGAGACTAAATATCACACCCAAAAGGACATGAAAAAACAAATGATAACGAGACTCTCAATCCCCACCCCACAAGAAACCTGTCCAACGAACCTTAACACTACGAGGATGAATAGTATCCCATGCACTAGCAATCAAAAAACCACTATGACGACCAAGAACCCAAACCCACCTATCACCAACATTAGGACACGAACTTACAACTTGAACCCTATCCCATAAATTAATCAAATCCAAAGACACCCTCGACCACCTCCACTCCCCTTTCGAACCAATAAACTTAGAGAGCCTAGCCTCCTATCTACTCGTTACATTATAAAGCGCTCTCTCACCAACTTGTTGAAGGATAGGACCACCCTGCAACCACGGATCCAGGCACAGTTTACAATGCCTACCATCCCCAACCTCCATCTGAACATGCTCTTTTAGACTATCTCGTTTCCACATGATAACGCAAAGACACCAAGACCGACCAACACAAGAATCGACCTCCCACAATGACCTTCCTTTATGAATATAAGCCTCCACCCAAGGAACCCATAGAAAACTCGAACTAGTCAGCAACAACCAAAGATTCTTCATAGTACTCACAACATTCTAAGAAGACCCATCAAGAATAGCAAGACCACCCTCCTCAAAAGGAACACACCTCAGCCCACGCCACCTTAACACCTCCTCTACCTTCCTCCTTACCCCTCCAAAGATAAGACCTCAAGATTTTATCAACCTCATGATGCACACTCACAGGCAGCACAAACACGTTAGCCTAGTAAACCTGAAGATTATCAAGCACATATTGAACCAGTTGCAATCTACCTGCAAATGATAAAACTCTAGCAAACCAAGAATGAATCTGACTAGTAATACGTTGAATAAGAGAGCACAATCAGTAGGTCGTAACCTTCCAGAAAGTAAAGGAAGCCCAAGATAACGAACAGGGAGATGCCTGAGGACAAAACCCAAACTGGTAGTCAAACGATAAACATCATCACTATTAACCCCTACAACAAACATAGAAATTTTACTAAGATTAGTAAATAGCCCCGAGAGATCACCAAACTTTCGAATAGTCTCGTTAATAAAACTCAAAGAGGAATCATCAGCAGCACAAAAAATCATAAGATCATTAGCAAAGGTCAGATGAGTTAAGCTAACCTTCTCACAATGCCTGTGAAACTGATAGCTCGGAGGAGGCCGATTTAACATACGAGAGAGGACCTCCATCACCATGATAAAAAGGAAAGGAGATAAAGGATCACCCTACCGCAAACCTTTCTTCCCATTAAAAAACCCTTGAAAGAGCCATTAATCATAATGGAGAACATCGAGGAGGTAACACAAGTTCTAAGGAAACTCACAAACCTCTTGGACTTCTAACACATGAAGGCTTCCTCCAATTTAACAGCCGTCCAAAAGGCCTCAATGGCAAGACCTGCTTGGCGACTCAAAACATCAGACATAGGATTTTGCCCAACCTTTCTCTGAGCTTTATCCATGGACTCTTTAGCAATACGAACCTCCTCACTTAGGCTCTGAATGTGCTTACCAAACTGTATATGGAGGGTAGGCTTGTGGTTATGTAAATTTCTTACGAAACTCACAATCAGAGAAACTCCTACATGGCGACTCCAAATCAAAGAGACAACATCAATAAACATCTTTCAACATTATTATTAGAGGCAAAAATACATATGTTGGGATTTTATGTCCTAAAACTCGTAGTTTGTTATCATATTCAGTTCAATAAAATCATTATTGAAAAATTAAAAATTATAATCTTAAATCCAATAAACTAAGTCTTGATGCCTATTTTTTAATACATTTGAACTTTATGTCGAGACATAAATGTGGATCAAGTTCGAGTATATAGCCTCAATAGTCTATAGTGCCTTATTTAGAGAAACTACAGATGTGACCCGCTTTGTAATTAGTACAAACGAGGTGATCCTAAATTGTTCATGTAGAGACATGAAAGTGGGGGCATCCTATGTAAAGTACTTACATAAGACTGATCCATGAAATAGTCACTTTTACGTTAAACACCGTTTACTGTTTAGAACTGACTATTTCGTTTATTGATGACTTAGGTAGCTTAATCTTAATCCTAAGCTAACTATGAACTCCTGTTCACATGAGATTATCCTTACATTTGCATATGAGTGTGGGTATCTCATCAACGTTCTCCCAATAAGCCTCTCATTTCAAGGGTAAGATCGGATGATGAATGGCTGGGAACATAGGATGCAAGACATAATTCACTTCTACCTGTTTTAGGGTTAGTAGATAGGTTGTTCTCTTAAACACTATAAAGTACTTACATAAGACTGAATTCACTTCTACTTGTTTTAGGGTTACATCTGCATAGGTGAGGGTATCTCATCAACGTTCTCCCAATAAGCCTCCTATTTCAAGGGTAAGATCAGATGAATGGCTGGGAACATAGGATGCAAGAAAAAATTCACTTCTACCTGTTTTAGGGTTAGTAGATAGGTTGTTCTCTTAAGCACTAAATCCATGTCTTGAACAAGGGGCCCCACCCTCACATTAGCCCGAGAGGGATTAAGTTTATAGGTTGGACCTTAAACCAATTGTTCAATAGTGGATCAATGAGACTTAAGAAATAAGATGTAGTCTCAAGGATAAAACAGTAATTTGATCCATTCGAGGTTACGAATAACATGTGAAGGATTAACTTATTGATCATGGTTAATCTTGAATCGTTGGAGCCCATGATATATAAGTCCATTAGGTTTCCCTGCTAGTTCATATGGAATAAACTTAGAACACTGTGATGGAATAAGTCGAATTGTCCGAATTGAGAGAAGAGAGAGAAATCGACAAGTATACCGACAAGGTGCACCTTGAGGACATGAAAGTCATGTTAAGAAAGACTGAAAAGAATTAAAACTTAATACCTATACCAACAATGTGAACCTTTTTTTTTCGGTGGCTCGATTATAGGGACTTCAAAGTTAAGCGTGCTTAGCTTGAAGAAATTCTATGTTGGGTGACCTCTTGGAAATTTTCCTAGGATGCATGTGAGTGAGGAAAAGCATGCTGAAAGATTTCGTGTTGTTTTGTGAAGAGGAATTTCATTCTAATAAGTTTTTAAGAATAGTAAGGATGATGCTGCCAGGTGGCAGGGGATGCAGAGAATGCTGGAGATACGAATTCCAAATCCTAAGTTTAAGGTGTTACATTTTGGTTTCAAAAACTTTTGGAATTTTGTGAGAGGTATAGACGTTCATATTCGAATAGATACAAAGGTATAATATTTCCTAAACCCTAATTCTTTTAATTTAGGGTTGCAAGTTAAATAGGTGCAATTAGGGGAATTTTGTATTCCATTTTTCCACTGCGCATGTCTCTTTCTAACATAGACTATGAAGAAACTTTCTCTATCGTTGCCATGCTAAAGTCAATTAGAATAGTCTTATGCATCGCCACGTTTTATGATTATGAAATTTGGCAGATGGATGTCAAGACAACTTTTTTTGAATGACAATCTTGAAGAGAGTATCTATATTACTCAATTATAGGGGTTTATAGATCAAGATCAAGAACAAAAGGTTTGTAAGATTCAAAAATCCATTTATGGATTAAAACAAACATCTAGATCCTGGAATATAAGATTTGATACTATGATCAAATCTTATGGCTTTGATACAAAAGGTTGACGAACCTTATGTTTACAAAAAAGGTCGTCAATTCCATTGTAGTATTCTTAGTCTTGTATGTAGATGATATTCTACTTATTGGAAAAGGACATAGGATTTCATACTAATATCAAGAAATGGCTAGCTATGCAATTTCAAATGAAAGTTCTGGGAAATGCACAATACGTTCTTAAGATCCAAATTGTACAGAACTGCAAGAACAAAACACTAGCCATGTCTCAAGCATCTTATATAGACAAAATGTTGTCTAGATATAAAATGTAGAATTCCAAAAAGGGTATGCTATTATACATCTACGGAATTCATTTGTCAAAGGAACAATGTCCTAAGACACCTCAAGAAATTGAGGATATGAGAAAAATTTCCTATGCTTCCGCTGTTGGAAGTTTGATATATGCAATGTTGTGTACTAGATCTGACATTTGCTACTTAGTAGGGATGGTCAGTAGGTATCAGTCCAATCTTGGACGTGATCACTAGACAACCGTTAAGAATGTTCTAAAATATCTTTGAAGAACAAAACACTACATTCTCGTGTATGGTACAAAAGATTTGATCCTTACTGGATACACTCATTATGATTTTCAAACTGATAAAGATGCTAGAAAGTCTACATCAGGATTAGTATTCACTCTAAATAGAAGAGTAGTAGTTTGGAGAAGCATAAAACAAACTTGTATAGTTGATTCCACAATGGAGGGAGAATACGTAGCAACTTTTGAAGCAACAACAGAAGCATTATGGCTAAGAAAATTCTTGACAGATCTGAAAGTCGTTCCAAATATGCATCTATCAATCACTTTATACTGTCACAACAGTGGTGCAGTTGCAAATTCAAGAGAACCTAAAAGCCGTAAACGGGGAAAACATATCGAACGTAAGTACCATCTTATCAGGAAAATTGTACATCGTGGTGACGTTGTAGTAACCCAGATTTTTTCAGAGAAATTGTGGATGCCGCCCGCTTTGTAGTTAGTACAAACGAGGTGATTCTGAATCGTTCCAGTACATACATGAATGACCCGTTAGTTAACGAATGTTGATTAACTCAGTCTATAAGAATTTTGTCAATTAATCTTGAATCATTGGAGTCCATGATATATAGGTCCATTAGGTTCCCTTGCTAGCTCATATGGAATAAACTTAAAACAGTGTGATGGAATAAGTCGAATTGTTCGAATTGGGAGAAGAGAGAGAAACTGACAAGTATATGTGTTATAGCCATCGAATTTCATATTAGAAATAGAGCTTTGAGTTGTTGGGCTTTAGTATTCCATGGACATGCAATTTTGCATGGAAAATCCTTATAAATAGGGTCGTTGACCTCATTTGATGGGCTGGCTATTGAATTTGGGCTCTTGTACCAAATTGGATTTCTTTTTCTTATTTACATAGAAAAAAATTACCAAGCCCATTTCTTTTTCCATCTATTTCTTTCTCCCGGTACTGAGTCTAGAGGATAGTAGGTGAACCCTATTTTAGATATATATTGAAGGATGAAACGTAACTCTTTCACGGAAGTGGGGGCTCTCCACTCCTTAATAGCTTACAACTTATGTTCGTCCATTCAAATCTTTCTACATTCGATGATGTGACCTAGAAAATTGATACGCTATTTAGCAAAAACACTTTTCTCTTTCTTGAAATATAACTGATTATGTTGGAGCTTGTCAAAAGTCAAAATCTTCGACACGCTCTTCCATTTGTGCAATAGAACTTGAAGAGCTACTTCCACGTTCAAAACTACCTACTTTGGTGGTTTTATGTTCTAACGAAACAACCCTCAGCACCAATTCATTTATGGGTAGTTTGTCTATTTAGGCATTCAATGCGTCTATTTCTCTGACTTTTTCTTTAAACATCTCAAGTTGGGTCTAGAGAAATCTTACTTCGTTTGGCAATTCTTTCATATCCAAGAATTCCTCTTCAATCTCAGTCAGTCGCTCCGGTTGCAACTTTGATAGTTGTTTCATTGTTGACATAATTGCATCTCGCTTAGCCAAGGAGCTAACAAAGCTTTAATACCACTTGTCACAAAATGCAACTTTTCGAATACGGGACGGGCGATTGTGCAACACTTGTTCTAAATTGATGAACAAGGCAACCTTGTGAAATTTGAAAGTTGCGGACAAACTTGTGGTACGATGTAGCCTCGCTTCATCTTTTGAGAGAAATTGGTTTTATAAAACGTGAGAGATAAAGAAAAACATTGATAACATCCTTAAAGAAAAAATTGAATATTGTCAATTACAAAGAAAGCTTAGATTTGCAAAAATCACAATAGGGCTTAGTTGGGGATTCAACTACCATGCCTCCCCTACAATACATCTTAAACTTTTTTAGCATTGACAACATTGCATATGAAAATTGCGAAACGACGCACCTTAGGTCGGTGACAACAAAAGGAAAGCAGTTGACTAAACTAAGTACAAAGCATAAAGATAAAGTGGTTTGAGGATATACGAGCATACGACCATAGGCAAATAATGCCTTGGACAAGCACACTTGTGACACTCTGCGTACCACAATCGCAATCTTTCAAACATGGAACGGACAATTGTAGAACACTTGTTTTGCTCAGTCAATAAGTCAGGCATGTAAAATCCGAAAATCACAAACAAACTCACGATATGATATAACCTCCCTTCTCGTTCTTGAAAAAATTGTTTTATAAAATGTGAGAGAGAATATCATTAAAAACATCATTAAAGAATGCGTTGAAGACTTTCAATTGCAAATAAAAATTTAATTATAAAGAATACGATAAGACATGGTTGGGGATTCAACTATTGGGTCTCTCCTATAGTATAGTTTAGACTTTTTGAGCTTTGACAGGTTTGCAAATGAAAATGTGTGACACCTCACACCCTAGGTCTATGACATAAAAAGGAAAGCAATAGACTAAACTAAATACAAGACATAAAGAAAAGGTGATTTGGGGGTATTTTGGGCATGTGGCCATAGATAAACAACGCCTTAAACAAGCATGCTGGTGAGAACAAAAGCTTATAGTTAGCCCAGTATTAAGATTAAGTTATATTTGATATCTATCAATGAAATAGTAAGTTTTTCAAAGTTAACGGTGTTATAACTTAAAAGTGACTATTTCATGGTTCTATTCTTTTGTAAACTCTTTACATAGGATGTCCATACTTTCATGTCTCTAGGATTTAGGATCACATCGTTTATACTAAATACAAAGCAGACTGCATTCATTGTGTCCTGGAATAAGGTGCCTAACTGTATTCGTACAATCTATACTATTTAGGCTCTATACTTAAACTTGATCAACTTTTATGTCTCTACATAAAGTTCAAGTTTACTTAATAATAACCTCGGGTCCTTAGTTTATTGGCTTTAAGATTATAGTATCAATAACGACTTAATTGAATAGATTATGATTACAACGAGTTTTAGGACATAAATTACAACATCTAGTTCTTACAACTTTTGATTCTAGAGTGTCAACTCTTGTCAACAACTCTTAAATGGGTAATCCATCGAGATGATCGATCATTGCAGCAATAGTGTTAGTGATATATATTAAACAACCAATTGTGCCTCTACAAACACAATGCTTTTCTTTCGATTCTTGCGTTTTCACGTAAGCTTTGGTTTCGTATATATTGCTTTCAATATGGTATTAGAGCTCATTAAGCCTAAACGGATATTTGGTTCAAGATAGGTGAAACCAAAGAGGCACCATCTTGAAGGGGCATGTTCCCACAATTGAAAAACCAAGGAAACTTAGACTCCTTATAAAATAGATGAGCTACTCCTCTCATTGCCAATTGGTATTGTGATGAAACCTCATACTTTGGTAATATATATAATTAAATTTACCTTCAACCACTAGCTTAAGCTTTTGGGTGAATTTGGGGTTTAATATGGTATCAGAGCAGGTGGTCCAAAAGGTCCTATGTTCAAGTCCTTGTGTAACGCCCCAAACTCGAAGGTAATTTATTTTAAGAAAATTTTTCGATTTGTACAAGATTTATTTTTTTAAGAAAATATGTTGAAGGGGGAGAAAGAAGATTTGAAAATGTGATAATATAATATATATATATATTTATTTATATTTTAGTTTTTATTATTTAAAAATAAATAAAAGAAAAGAAAAAAAGAATTTTTCCCTTCCTTCTTCCTCCAGTGCGTCCTCCATCTCTTTCTTCTTCTCCGTTCACCCTACCAGCCGTTCACCCTAGCAGCCGCCCACCTCTTTCCTTTTTCTTCTTTTATTTGTCGCAGCCGCCGATCATCTCCCTCTCTTCCCTTCCGTCCGTCGAAGCCAAGGCCGCCGCGTGAACCTGTAACCGCCGGCTGTCTCCCCTCTCCTTTCTCCTCTGTTTTCTGCCCAGCGTCGTGTGACCCTCTGCCCAGCACCGCGTGACCCTCCGCCCAGTGCCGTGTGACCCTCTGCCCAGCACCGCGCAACCTTTGTCTCTGCGCGCGTTGTCCAGATCTGCAACGCCGTGTCCCCACCGGTAGCCGATCTCTTCCTAAATTGCGTGTCCCCTATCAAGTCGTCGTTCTTCTGCTCGTTGGAAGACGGAGTTACGATTTGAAGCCGATTTTTCTTTTCCGGTTGAGTCGCATTCAGTGTTGCTCTATTTACAGCCGTTTGATTCGTTCTTTGATTGTCATTTTTGCCTTGCCGTGAACCATTGGGCTCATATTTGGGTAAGAACAAGTTATGGTTTTTGTTGGTTTCTTGGTTTTTGTTGAATGCTACCATTGGATTTAATTGTTGGCGAATTGCTTAATTCTTGAAGGTACATCTTTAATTCAGTGAGCGAATCCTTGATTTTCCAAAAGGTTGAAGTGGAATTGATTTTCCACTTCTTGGGTAAGTTGTGGAATTTACATATGGGGTAATTTGAATGGTTGAAACTATTTAGAAAGATGTTGATTTTATGTTTGATTATGTTTAGGATTTGATTTATTGGATCACTTAAATTCACAACCAAATTGTGAATTTTGATTTCAGTTTGCCCTTATTTGGATTGTTTCGTGGACGATAGTTGATTAAGGAGCTTCCCTAACTTTGAGGTAAGGGATTTTCTACTGGACTCAACAACAAAATTAAGATATATTGACTAATTAAGATGTATTGACTGTATGGACCGAAATATTATATGTGAACTGAGTAGGGACGACAGTTATGATGTATGTTTGGGTATTGACTTAAAGTTTAATGTTTGCTGTGTTTGACTGGGAGAAATTAATATATATATGTGCATGGGTTGATGTGGACTGTGGTTGAGTATATGTTGTGACTGTCTGGTTATGTATATGTACAAAGATAAGGATGTGGAAACGACTGAATCTCGTAGATGTTGCTTATATAAAGTGTGGATTTGATTAGTAGATTGATTGTTGTCTAGACTGAATGTATAATCTACTGTTATGTTGTGTGTGCTTGTGAACGGAGGAAACGTCATGGTTGTGCCCTTGGTGGCTGAGGAGGAGATTATGATTGTTTAGCTTGTTAACTGATGTAATGATATACTTTTTATTGACCTTGGGCTAAATTAGAGTAAGACGACTGTTTGGGGTTAAATAAGGAGTTTATATGATGAGAATGTTTAACTGATCTGTGAATGACTGTTAAGATGTTTAGAATGGACTGAGGGGAAAATTTGTTAGCTTTTATTGGGATGTGTGCCTTGTAGGTGTCCCACGGGATCACCAATTATTCTGCACCTTCGGGAGCATTAGACTGATATGTGTTTCTGCAGAACACTAGACTGAAATGTACGTCCCTCGGGGCGTTAGACTGAAATATGCATCCTACGGGATCACAAGACTGCGACTGTACAGGGTGTCCCAATAGAATGTTAACAATTTATTTTCCCCTGATGGGACCAGTAGAGGGTTTCTTACTGGGTATTTTATACTCACCCTCCTTATGTTTAATTTTTTCAGGCAAAGGTAATAAAGGCGACAAACCGGCGAGGGGCAGGAAGGAAGCGTGATTGCCATAGGGGATATTTTAATTTGCTTCCGCTTAATGTTTTGTTTCTCATGTTTTGTTTTAGTACTT
This sequence comes from Cucumis sativus, assembly GCF_000004075.3. Classification (NCBI taxonomy): domain Eukaryota; kingdom Viridiplantae; phylum Streptophyta; class Magnoliopsida; order Cucurbitales; family Cucurbitaceae; genus Cucumis; species Cucumis sativus. The sequence goes on along the minus strand of NW_022279528.1, from coordinate 80,961 downwards.
GAGATTGTTTAGAAAATTTTATAGTTGAACTGTATTCACGAATTAGTAAACTTTTCTTGAAAGTGTTGGCTATTTTAAACAGGGCCCAAATATAAATTTTTGTTTTCTTTGAGACATTGAAATTATTTGAGATTGAGATTTTGCGTAAACTCAGGTCTTTATTTGAAATTAATGACTTCGACTTATTTGGAAAAGTTGGGTCGTTACACCTTGTATTGGTGTTTCCTTCCCAATTAAAATTGATTTTCACTTGTTGGACCTTTTAGATATTTTGAACCCATAAGTGGGGGATTGTTAGTGATATATAATTAAATTTACTTTTAATCACTAGCTTAAGATTTTGGGTGGTGGTTTAATTAATAGCATCAGCTTTCTAAAAAATTTCTTCAAGGCAGGTTTCCAAGAAGCGAATTGAGTTAGGAACATTCATTAGGTAGAGCATTTGCTCTTCAACCTTTACCAATCGGTCCACATGGGCCTCGCCCGACTATTTTGTTATGGACATGTTTACATTTTAACCGTTAATAAGCCAACTTAGGCTATCACACCCCACCATGAGAACCTACTTGCGTGGCTCGAGATATGGCGTGAAGCCAATCGATAGCACCCACGTCAAGAACGACACCATTTAACCCTTAGCCTGAACCTTTAAACTCTAAACAACAGCGGAAACATAACACATAAATTTTACTAAAACCAATTGGGCTAAACCTTTTTCATTTAACAACCTTAGACAAGTTTTACATAGAAAAAACGTAATCTTATTTATCTAGAACAAAACCTTATTAAACCTTCCCAAAAGCCTAAGTCTGATAGCACAAAAGACTAATTTATCATTAGTACAAAATAACAGGACACATATGATAACAAAATGAAATCCTTTAGTAGACAGGTAGTAGCAAGTTAGGCTTAGAGGACACGATCTCTACCTAGAAAGTGGGAAAACATTTTGAATATTATGCATTTTGAAGAGTAAACAATATGCTTGAATAAATACCTTTAAACAATAACACCCTTGAAAGACTTTTCATAACATAACTTAAACATTTTATCATAAATCCGTCATAAATCATGACTTAAGAACATGCTTGAAATCACTTTAAATAAAACATTTTCCACTCATAGATACAAGCTCAAATCCTTGGTTTATAAATTTGTATGATTTTCTCATGTCCTGAAATAATGGTAAAATAGTACAAATAATTATCTTTTGCCAATAAAATATCAAAAGTATACTTAAAAAACACAAAAAATTACCAAAAATAGCTCAACACGCAATATAACACTGCCTGGCACGAATGGGTGGGTAGTAGGGCCTTGGTTGGGCGCTGGCTACTGTGTGTGAATCTCACAAGAGGCTTTTCACGCGTTTGCTTGGGCATGCCCGCGTGCTAACCTCACACACAAGCACATTGTGAACCTCACATGGTTGCTTGCTTGGCATTTCGTGTAGCCCTCCTCGTGTGCATTCTTGGCTAGTGCATTTCTTGTGTCACAATCGCGAGCTTTCAAACACGAGAGGAGCGATTATGATGCACTTGTTTTACGTAGACAACAAGTTAGCTGATCAAAATCCAGAAACCACGGACAAACACGTGATACGATGTAGCCTCTCTTCACGTTCTTAAGAAAATGTTTTATAAAACGTGAGGAGAAAGAAATTCAATGAAAATATCGTTAAAGCAAGAAATTCAATGTATCCTTTTGGCCTTTGAATACCGATAATCATCTCATTTGCACAAAAGTTAGCGATTCCATGCACACAAGGCCTTTGTCGTTATTCTTCCATTGCCTCGTAGTTGTGCTTAGGCTGGAAATTGTTGTGAACCTTCTAGATCTAAAAGGGCATAGTTTCTTATTCTACTACCTGTTTACTTTTAATTAAACATCAAAATCAATTCTTATGTTTGAGTTGGATTGTATCATGCTCTTCCTTCTCAGTTGTTTCTATCGTGATGGTGGGTAGTGGTTGTTAAGACAACCATTAGGCTAATTTGGGTTTCAGGCTTACTTTTCCCATTTTACGTGTAAAATGGCTCAAGCTCACTAATGAAAGATATTTGTTGGCTAGCTAGTGTTTTTATCCTCGATTTCCTTCTTCCCCTAATACATTATGTTATGGAATTTGTTAGATACCTAGATTAGTATAGGGTTGGGGTATAAGGGTAATTAGATATTTAGGAAGTTACTAGTAGTTATTGTGTAAGTGTGGTTACTAGTAGTTATTATGTTATTATAAATGTTATTATAAATGGAGGGAGGGTAAGTTGGGAGAATTTTGGGGAGTGATATAAGGCTTGGGTGAGAGTACTCAAGAGGGAGGGTTCCAAGTGCTTTATACTTGGTTTTATTTTGTATTTTCTTATAGTTACATTATAATAAATTCAGATCTTGTTCTTGTTAGGAAGTATATGTCTCCAATATTATTTAAATACAGTAGAAGAATTAAAAAGGGTAATATTGACCCACACGAGAATATAGGAGAGATTATAGGAGGAGAAAATATCGGAGGAGATCTTTCCCATTAGTTTGTTAGTAAAGCAAAATAAAAGGGAGGAAAGAGGAGGGAGAAAGGGGACAAAAGATTCCAAAGAAGTAGAGGTTGCCGTCTTTCGTGCTCGGGAGAAAGTAGAGGGTCCAAGTCAAGTTCTTTTTTATTGTTTGTTTTGGTCATTTTCATGGTTGCGGTTTGTTCTTAGTTTTTCTTGTTCTTTGTTGTGATCCTCACTGGAGTGTGCCTTTAGGAAGTAGATGTGAGTGATTTTTTATTCTCTATACTGTAATTCGTTGAGGTAATTCAATAAAGTAAGATACACTTGCCGTATATTTACAGTATCTTAACAAATTGGTATCAGAGCATTTTAACTTGGGAGAACGATAGAGCATCACAAAAACGGATCGAAGAGAAGTTGGAGACCTCTGATAAGGAAATCTCGGGGATACAAGTGGAGTTACACAAGTTGCTGGCAATTGAATAAAACTTGTTATCCTTGCCAGAAAGCATCAAAAGACTGGTCATCTAGTTGGAAAAACAAGAACGGTTGCTAAATGCATCGAAGGAATAGCAGAAGGATAATTCAAAAATCTTCGGAAGAATGGAAGGATCGTCGAGCAAAGGACCAACGATTGAGAGTATCATCAAAGGTGGAGGTAAGACATTGAAGGAAATCAAGGTAGAAGGTAAAACAAACAACTTTAAAAGGGATGAAAACTCGAGCGATCATAGCAAATTCAAGAAGGTTGAAATGCCTGTGTTCAGTGGCACTGATCTGGATTGTGTTTATTTAGAACGGATTGGAATCTTCAGGTCCATAAATCGATGGATTCCAAGAAGTTGCTAAATCCATAGAAGAATCGAGGAAAACGCGATTGCAACGGTTATACAACGAAGGTGAAGAGGATGGCAAAGAGTGACCAAGAAGAAACTATAGAGGAAGGTCGACGAGGATTACCTGTGAGGCTCGAAATGAAGACGCGAGTGGAGAAAAATTTGTTGCTCAAAGAAACACAAAATGGCTGGTTGCAATGGAGAAAGAAGAAGCCGACAGTTACCGGTCTACAGAGGCTCGAGAAGGTGGTCTGGAATAGGGGTGAATCACGTGACGAGGAAGAAGTTGCTGCACACATGATGGTGACAATGACATGGTAGAAATTGGTAGGAAAGAGGATTAGGACAAAAGTAACAATCTTGGGTTTTACTATTTCAAGTGGGGTTCAACTTACTCTAAATGAGCTTATTCTAAATAAAACATTGGGGGCACATCATTTTGTAGATGAAGTGGGTGGAGAGTTCCAAAAATAGGAGGGAAGAAAAACGTGTATGTAGGTGGGTCCTAGGAATGAAACCGGCGGCAATATGATTTTGGTCTTGACGCAACACTTTGATTATGGCCGAGCCCACTAGAGATGAAGAGTTTGATAATTAAACACTTGTTGGTGATATGCAAAGGGTTAACTAAGACAATGTGTTTTGGAAAAGGAAAATTCAAGTACATTGGTCTTCTTTGTGGGCTGAAGTCAATGGACCTTATTGGAATCAAGAGTTTTTCAAAGCCGAAGGGGAGGATTTCTTTTTCAACATTGAAGAGCAGAATGCTGGGGATTGTTTGCAATTAAAAAGAGAAAAAAAGAGAAAGGGGCCTTGATCATGTTTGTAAGCACACCTTGAGGACAAGGTGTTTTGAAGGATCGGGTAATGTTAGATACTTAGATTATTATAAGGTTAGGGGTATAAGGGTAATTAGATATTTAGAAAGTTACTAGTAGTTATTATGTAAGTGTGGTTACATCTTATTATAAATGGAGGGAGGGTAAGTGAGGGGAGAATTCTGGGGAGTGATCTAGGGCTTGGGTGAGAGTACTCAAGAGGGAGATTCCAAGTGCCTCATACTTGGTTTTATCTTGTATTTTCTTATACTTCATTATAATAAATTAAGATCTTGTTCTTGTTAGGAAATATCCTAATAGAATTCCTCTAGAAGGTCTCATGTTAGCGAATGATAATCTGCGTTAAGTGTGTATTTGTAGGAGTTCTTCTCCCGGGCATCTATGGTTGATATTCTTTACCTTTCAATATATCAAAGCCAAGGATTCTTTTGCATTTCTCTATGCTTTTTCTTTACCCATTTATGCTTTTTTCAGTTATATTTGAGAGTAGTATTTCATTTCTTTCATGTGAAATGTTGAACTTCAGTAGTGTGGAGAGTGGAACGTAATATCTTACCTTTTATATTAGTAAACTTGATTTTAAGCAATGTGTTTTTGAAGATTTTATGTTGTAGAATGTTTTTTGTTCTTCACGCTACTGTTCTTAACTTTATTTTCTCCTGTTAATGTTCTCAATGATTATCGAGCATATGCATTACCATGTGGCTTCAAGCGTGTCAGTGTGCTCTTGCTCATAATTTTTACTATATCTTGTTACTAAAATTGCAAGTTAATTGCAAATTACTCAGAGCTTGGATTTTCTCCTCCAGTTGGTTAAAGGAAAGCTACCGGGAAGGTAGATTTGTTGGTAAGTTCGAATGGCTTGCTAGTATCAAAGCGTAATGTATTTTCTTCCACTTATGTTTTTCATCCTACCTAATTTTTGTGATTGATTAATTCCTTATTGATCTGTAGACGAGTTGCCTTACATACTAAATGATGATGACTACATATCGAAGTATCGAGCCAGCCTAAAAGCTACAGTTCTCAGGGCAAAAGCATGTCCTGGAGCTTTATTTGAAGGGTATAATGTTTGCATATCAGCTCACGCTCAACCACCACCTAAAACTCTATCCTTGATACTCAAGTCAGCCGGTGGAAATGTAAGTTCTCTGTTATTGTACAAATCTCGAGTACTAGGTTTGGTTCTCTATATTACATATACAACCACTATAATATGGCTATCCTCCCATCTAATGAAGATGTGAAGTTCTCAACAAACAAGCATGTATATGAATTCTAGACATGGGTCAATAAATCATAGACATGGTGACGTGCCATTTTTTTCTAAAAAAATATAGGATAGCGCTAGAACACAGTTTTAATATATATAATTTAAAAAGTATGTATCATATTTATATAGAAATTCAAAGTCAATAAGTTTATGTATTTATATGCTTAAAAATAAGCTTGTCCTTCACTCAAAACTTATTCAAGCCAAGAGTTTAATATGTGTGTGTGACCAATCTTGAACTTTATTACATTGGAATACTTGTTGTCTAACACATCTACTGTACTAACTAGTGTTCAACACGTGTTCTCCGAGTGTTCCATACTTATTGTTTATTGATACACTAGCCAAACTTGAGTGTATGTGCTTCTTAAGTCTTTAATATTTATGTTTGTTTTGATCCTAGGAATTGAGCATGTAATGTAAAAAGTCTATGCACAAGGGGTCATATATGGCCATCTCCGTGTTTCTTTAATTATCAAATTTGTTCAAGTTTTTAATTGTCTCTATATCGAAATCTGGAGTTATTTTTTGTGATTTGGTGTACAAATACATACATCCATGTTTCTAATTATGATTAGATTGTTTTCTTGTCGCAACATTTTATTGTTTAGCTTGTCTTTGATCTTGAACTTACTAAAATAACATATTTTCAAAATTAATTACTGTAATAGTTAAACAAAAGATTCTTTCCCTTAGAACTTTTAAAGTTTGTCTAGTTACATCTTAAACCTTTCAATTGTTTAATAGGTCTTTCAATTTTATGTTTTAAGTGTCTATAAATTTTGATTTTTTTTTATTTAATAGATATAAATCTGACGAAATGAATAAAGTAGATTTGTAAGTTTAAAATAGTTTAAAAGTTGAGAAATTAAATTTGTAGTTGAAAAAGTTGGAGTAAATAGTTTGTGTTAAGTCGGGTTGTGATATTTTATTTATTTATTTTAATAATAGAAGAGAGGGAGACGAAAACTGCTAACTGAAGGGAGAAGAAGCGGTGGCTGACTTTGTATATTTCTCCTTTCTTTTCAAATTGAGAAAATTTCTTTGCAATTCACTTTGAAAAGGAAATGAATATTTCTCCCTCAGACTTATCTCTCTCTTCTTTTCAATTTATTTTCAATTTTTCTGTGTGCTTCTCACAGTGTATCATAATCTCTCTTTCATTTTGATCTTCATCTCCATTTCAAATATCTCCCACACAAAGAACAAATAAATGAGTAAAGTAACTGAGAGAGCATTTTGTTTTTCCCTTCATATGGTTGGTTACTTTTTGTCAATTAAATGAAAAGTGAAGAATAAGATAAGATTTTCTTTACCCATTTGCCATCATCATCAAAGCTATTTACCTCATTTTTGTTCACACACACACAACTTCATTTTGTTGGATTACACTCATTTGAGAAAATAGCAAAATTTTATTAGAAGAATAGCAAACATGAGCATTTCACGTGTTTTGAATTTTCATTAACCCTAAAATCCCCTCGCCTGCTTTTTAGTTAAACTGTAACTAATTTTGAAATATGCAAAATTTTAGCATAAATATTGATTTTCTCCTACATTATCTTAACACACTTTTTTTTCTCCAAATATTGGATTTGTATCAAATCTTTATTTTCAAATTTTACTTTATCCAAATTTTCATTTTTCAAAATTTCATCGTTATTCTACTTTTATTTTTTTATTTCATATATATATTTATAATATTTAATCTTATTTTTTCTCTTTTCCTATTCATCTTCTTCCTTTCTCTTCCTCTTCAACCTACGGCCACACCACCATCTCTCTTTTCTTCCTTCTCTTTTCCTTCTCCAATCAACTTCACCACCGTCTTCCACCTACACCGAACGTCAAGCAAATTTTGTCCTATCGTCGCATCACCGTTAGCCCGAGTCACTCCGGTTCCGTCACGCCATGTATGTTTAGATCTGAATTGTTTGGTTATTTGTTGCACCGATCCGTCTCCGTTAGAATTTGGTTCTCCACAACTTGGGTAAGTTATGGAATTTACATATAGAGTGAATTGAATGGATTAAATTGTTTGTGGAAGTGATTGATTTCTCTTCAATTATGTTTAGGTCGGTTCGTTGCACTTTAGTTTGAAAAAGAAGCTTAAGTAAGGTTATAAGGTAAGGAATTCTCTACTACTGGACTTGCCTATAGTTTTGAATTGTGCTGTCTGTATAGTTACCTCCGATTGAGTAAAGATGTTGAAACGATATATATATGTATGGATGTAGACTTGGTGTTGAATGTATGCTGTGAATGACTGAAAAAAAAAAATATACATGGATTGATGTAGACTTGATGTTGAATGCATATTGTGATTGTCTGGGAATACATATATATATGTATGGATGTAGACAGGACGACAATTGTAGATTGTGTTTGTATGGAATGTGGATGTGAACTTGTGATTGTCGTTTAGATTGGGTGTAGGTTATACTAAAGTATGGTTGCGTACTGATGAATTGAGGGGTGTTATGACTATATAGTTTGATTGACTGATGTATTGATTATGTTACTGGTGGACATTGGGCTAAAGTGAGATAGGTTGACTATTAGGGTGTTAAGTGAAAGGATTATATGTTGAAGTAGCTGGATTGTACTATGAATTAGTGTTAAGATGTTTAGAATGGATTGAGGGGAAAATTGTTAGATTTCTATTGGGTAGTTACCTTGCAGGTGTCCTACGGGATCACCACCTGATATGTTCATCCTTCGATAGCACTAGACTGATATGTGCATCCTTCGGGAGCATTAGACTAATATGTGTTTCTGCGAAACACTAGACTGATTTATGCGTCCTTTGAGGCGTTAGACTGATTATGTGTATCCTATGGGATCACAAGACTGTGACTGTGCAGGGTACCCCAATAGGAAGTTAACAGTTTCTTTTTCCCCTAACGGGACCAATAGCGGGTCTCTTATTGGGTATGTTTATACTCATCCTTTCATGTTTAACTATTTCAGGCAAAGGTAACAAATGAGGTAGACCGACGAGGGACAAGAAGGAGACGTGATTGCCATAAGGGAAGGTCCTTCAAATGCTTCCGCTTTATGTTTCTTGTTTTTCCTTTGTACATGAGGTTGTTTAAAAATTTTGTGATGGAACTGAGTTTACAAACTGTTGTTTTGTGAATAGTACTTTTAAAGTTTTGGTTATTTGAAATAGGGCCCAAACTTAAGTTTGTTTTCTTTGATCGTATGATTTCAAGTGAATTTTACTATATTTTGTGTCAATCAAGGTCTCTTTGTCAAAATTAATGACTTCAACTTAGTTAGAAAAGTTGGGTCGTTACAACAAATTTTAAGTATTAATGTAAGAATTATGTACTTCATTATAAAGGTCGATAGCTTACAAATATTAACACGATCGTGTACCGATAACAAGACGATTGTTTACACTATTCAATACGATCACCAATATCATATGATCGTGTACCCATGTCAACACGATAATTTATTTTAATCAATATTATCATTTACCGTTCTTAAATGTTCGTTTATCACGGTTAATAGGATCGTTTAATGTATATTATTTCATTGCACGATCGTTTACTTATTCTTGCATTGTGTTTAGTATTATCATTTTGTACATTTTATTCTTTTATTCAGTAATAAATGTATATCTATGTCTATCTATTTCTTTCTATCACAATTAAATACTTAATTTTATTTTATTTATTTTTTTTACAGATTATAATGTCTTTTCCTATTGTTGTTTTTTACGGAGGTCAATGGAATGGATGTAATATTTATGAGAATTACTTAGTTGCTGAAATTTTGGTAGGTGTCCGAGTCAGCTTTAATTCTCTAGTTGATTTAATATGTGAACAGATTCAATTGGATGGATAAGTAGAATTATCTGTTTTACTTGATTTTGGTAAAAGCAAGGTCCAACTGTGGTGCCAGTAAAGAAAGACAATGATGTGGCTTGGTATTTATCTTTTGCTAAAGATGCAACTAATATACATCCATTAGTTGCTCATGTAACTGTTGATTTTTTTTAGAAGGTCTTCTTCTTCTTAGAGAACTACCTGTAGCTACCATGCTTAGTTCAATTAGAGATGTATTGCAAAAGTGGTTTGATGAAAGAAGTAAAGCTACTTTTACAATGAAGAGTTGTTTGACTTCTTGGGCTGAGAACGTGTTGCATTTAGAATAACATGAAAAGTCAAGAATTTTATTGGTAAGGTTTTTTTTTTTTTTTTTTTAATGTTTGTATCTCAGGTAGATATAAATAGACTGCTATTTTTGTCCATCCGATAGAGAAATATAACAATTTATGTGTGCTTGTTTCAGATACATAGAGATAGATAGCTATCAATGTCTATTTGTCTCTATTTGTGCATGCTTTTTTTTTTTTTAATTTTTCTATATTTGTTTTATGTATTAGGTTGATCCAATTAGTATGACTGAATAGAAAGTAATGGATGATACGAAATGATAATGTGATTTATTTATATTGGTTCTAATTTGAAATATTCAAATTTACTTTGGAAATTAGTATAATTAGTATAATATATAATGATACATTATAATATAAAGTTTATATGTTAATGAAACTTTATTATATAAATTTAATTTTAGATAAAGTTCAAAATTAATTTATGAGAGATAAAATATTTGAATGAGTTCAAATATTAATTTAATGTGGATTTGTTTCATATTAAAACTATTAATTATGAGATAAAGTTATATTTGAATATGATTCAAATTTAACTTAAGTTAAATATAAAATATTTAATTTAGTTATTAACTAATTGAAGAATTAATTAATAGTTTAGTTTAATATTATTTAATTAAATTTGATTTAATTAAATTAATATAAAACTATGGGGTATTGGAGAGATATTCATTCAATAAGATTTAAATGAAATATTAATTAAATATGATTTAATTAATTATTAACTAATTGATTAATGGTTAATTAGTTAGTTGTTGATTTGAAACTTCTATTAATTTAATATTTTTTAAGTTAATAGAATCCTATGATTTTCTCCTACCCCGTCTCCTACTCAATGAAAGAAAGAGAGTTATAAATATGTAGAAGAAAAACAGCTTTTCTTAACCAAAATAAAATCGATGATTTTCTTTTCTGCAAAATAGATTGTAACGACCTAATTTTTCGAATTAAGCTGAAGTTATTACTTTAAGACTAGATTCGTCCTTTAACCATAAGACTTTATAATTTAAAAAAATATATTTTTTAACAACATTAAAGAGTTTTTATTCGGGCTCTATTTCAAATAAAATTTTGAAAGTGTAAAAGTATCGATAATAAAGAAAGTTCAAGAACATAAAAGTCGTTCAATCATGAAACCCAAAACAGTCTCAATTACTAAAGAAAACCAAAATAAAAAAAAATATAAAGTAGAAGCAATTTGAAGGACATTTCCCTATGGCAGTTTCGCGGAAAAAGATTAAACATAAAAGGGTGAGTATAAACATACCCAGTAAGGGACCCACTACTGATCCTGTTAGAAGAAAAATAAAATTGTTAACTTCCTATTGGAGGTGCCCTGCACTTTAAAAGTCTTGTGATCATGTAGGAATACACATAAGCCAGTCCAATGCCCTAAAGGACACAAATATTAGTCTAGTGCTCTGCAGAAAGCACATGTCAGTCTAGTGCTCTCGAAGAATGCACATGTCAGTCTATTGCTCTCGAAGAATGCACATGTCATTCTAGTGCTCTCGAAGAATGCACAACAGGTGGTGATCCTGTAGGACACCTGCAAGGCACACTACCCAATCGACAAAGCTAACAATTTTCCCTTAGTCCATTATAAACATTTAATCAATCCATTCCTAGTATAGTCAAACTACTCCATCATATCATCAATCCAACTTAACACACTTACGTTCAATCTATTCAATCTATCACAAAATCAGTTGATACTATAACAACACACCAGACAGTCAAGATATATATATATATACATAACACCTTTCTCAGTTTACAAATACATTATCCATCGTATCTACTTCTATACCAGTAAGTTTACAAACACTAACTGTTGAGTTTCTACAGTAGATTCTTGAAGATGTGACTCTTGAACAGATGGATTCTCATGGATGATCACATGTTTGTTATTTTGATGGTCATCATTCTTGTCCAGATTGTGATGACTAGAATCATCACGAAGATCATCATACATGTTGTTAATATCATCAAACAATTGATTCTGATTCTAGTATAGAAAGAAAAAAGGATAATAAAAAAAATAGTTACAAAATGATCGTGTATCCTTAAGCAAACAATCGTGTAGAATATCTAAACGGTTGTTTTACCAAGGGTGATCGATATTTTAGATGGGATATGCGATCGTTCATATGTGATATGTGATCGTGTAAAGATATATCAAACCTTTGTTCTGTCAGAAGTCGTGCTAAGAAGAGTTGAAAGCTTGTAATAAGATCCATCAAAACTGAAAGATTTTACATCAACACGTTCCTGACACAGTAATGCAGTATCAATGAGCATCAAATTACGTGAGATACGTATTAGAAAATATCTAACTGCTCAGTTAATTTTTTATGGACATCAAATCACCTTTTTTCAAGCTTAAGGAAGGAAATGTCGACACTATATATGTCAGAGTTGTGCATTGCAATGGAAGTGCCAACACGAGGTGATACATGTGTGTCTGGGATGTAAATGCCACTCCCCGACTAGGACTTGAAGCAAGTAGGCGAGGCGAATCTATGCTTTCTATCTTGAAATGCCAACATAGTCTTAGGGAGAAACCATGCTAGGAATTGGAGTTGTGTCCTCAATTTCTTCAAGGGACTTGAGCATTTCTTCTTACACTAGAATGTCTCTTGTTCAGAGAGTTTATAGGATTTCTCAAGGCCATTTTTGCATACTTAACAGCTCTTGACAACGGTAGAGAGTCTAACTCTACACTTTCAGGGGGTTCCAACTCCACCACTCGCTGAGCCAAAGATAGAGACGAATCATTAATGATCCAGTAAGCAACATGAAACCTTGTAATTTTGGGGTCAACGGTAGTCCCTCCCATTACTAGCTCAACACTCAAACGGAGTCTCCTGTATAAAATATAAAATAATACAGACACAAATAGTGAATGAAATCTTGTGACGTAACAAACACAAATTTTAGGTATACTGCAATTTGACTAAATATTGAACAAGAAAACCCAAGGGAATACACAAAAATCCAACGTTTTTTAGGGGTCAATTTGGAAAATGGCAAAACTACTTTTTCTTTTCAATTTTAGCAAACAACATTTTTTGCGCGTGCATGGTATTTTATAAAATACCAAAATATTCACCTTCTCCAACTATAATTATTTTGTTTTTACGTTATAATTAATTTATGTTATGTATTTATCAACTTTTAATTAATTTTTACTTGAAATAGATACATCAACTCATATCATAACTTTTCTCTTAAAATCTCAGGACTCAATTAATTAATTCAACATTTTAATAACATTATTCAATCTTATTAATTTCAAAATAATCTAATTGAATTTGAATTTCAAAATAACCAAATTGAATTTCAAAATTACAAAATTATTATTTTTTAGAATTTGAGAATCTCAACGATAGATTTTATATTAAAATAACCTTATCTCAAAATAATTTTAATGACTTGAATATCAAGATAATTAAATTATTATTTTAAAATTGGAAGAAAAGCACAAAAAGCGCACACGCCCACTCACGTACACACGCACGCGCGCGTATACGCACACACACACGCACACGCACACGCACAAAAGCGCACACGTGGACACTCACACCCACGCACACGTAGACACACACACCCACGCACACGTGGACACGCGCATACGCACACACGTACGCACTCACGCACACGCACGCACACACGCACATATGCACAAAGATGTATAAATGAATTAAAATTAAAAAATAACTACAATAATTATGTTTAGAAAGACTTTTAAACCATGTTCATTTGACTTAATAACGTTAATTAAATTATAATTTCTATCAATATTGGTTTAAAAGTGTCATTAGTGTAATTATTTCAATATAATGCAGTCTTATCCAATTTTAACGAACAAAAAACAAGTCGAATATGTACCAGTAGATGACACTCTTTGTCATAAGAGATATAGCAACGTTTTTATGGGTCATTTTGAAAAATGGCAAAACTACTTTTTCTTTTAAATTTTAGCAAATAGAATTTTTTACACGTGTCCATGATATTTTATAAAATACCAAAATATTCACCTTCTCAAACAGTAATTATTTCGTTTCTACGTTGTAATTAATTTATGTTATGCATTTATTAGCTTTTAATTATTTTTTACCTGAAAAAGATACATCCTTTTTTCTTAATATCTCGGGACTCAACTAATTGATTCAAGATTTTAATTTTATTCAATCTTACTAATTTCAAAATAACCTAATTAAATTTCAATTTCAAAATAACAAAATTATTATTTTTCGAAATTTGAGAATCTCAACGATAGATTTTGTATCAAAAATAACTTTAATTGAATTTCAAAATTAAAAAATATTAACTTGTTCGCACACAAGCACACGCGCACACGTGCACAACGCACGCACACGCACGCACACACACCCATCCACACACGCACACGCACACGCACATATGCACACACGCACAAAGATGTGTAAATTAATTAAAGTTAAAAAACAAATACATTAATTATGTTTAGAAAGAGTTTTAAACCATGTTCATTTGACTTAATAACATTGATTAAATTATAATTTCTATCAATATTGGCTTAAAAGTGTCATTCGTGTAATTATTTCAATATAATGCGGTCTTATCCAATTTTACCAACAAAAAACAAATCGAATATGGATCAGTAGATCTACACTCTTTGTCATAAGAGACATAACAACGTTTTTAGGGGTCATTTTGAAAAATGACAAAACTACTTTTTCCTTTGAATTTTAGCAACTAGCATTTTTTGCACGTGCATGGTATTTTATAAAATACCAAAATATCAACATTCTTCAACTGTAATTATTTCGTCTCTACATTGTAATTAATTTATGTTATGCATTTCTCAGCTTTTAATTATCTTTTACTTGAAATAGATACATCAACTCATATCATAATATTTTTCTTAATATCTCGAGACTCAACTAATTAATTCAACATATTAATAACTTTATTCAATCATACTAATTTCAAAATAACCTAATTGAATTTGAATTTCAAAATAACAAAATTGAATTTCAAAATAACAAAATTATTATTTTTCGGAATTTGAGAGTCTCAACGATAGATTTTGTATTAAAATAACCTTAATTGAATTTCAAAATTAAAAAATATCAACCTGTTCACTATCTTTATCTCAAAATAACATTAATGCCTTAAATATCAAGATAATTAAATTATTATTTTAAAATTGGAAGAAACTCAACATTAAAAAATATTAACTTGTTCGGACACAAGCATAGAAGCACTGCGCACAACACACGTACACATGCACACTTACACACACGCGCGCACACGCACACCTACACACAGACACCCATAGACGCACGAACCCACGCACACACACACGCACACACACACGCACACGCGCACGCATGCACACACACACCTATCCACACGCACACAAGCACACACACATGCACAAACGCACACACGTGTACGCACAAACCTTATCTCAAAATAGTTCCTATTTTTGCTGACAGTTTATTTTTTGCCATCGATAGAGGATCTTCCAATAGACCTACGTGACGGTGTGTGTTGACAGCTTAATTTTGTTGGCAAAAGAAAAGTTGATTAGTTTTTGAAGATTTACTGACGATATTTGTCATCGACAAAGGGTAAATTTCTTGTAGTGCATGTACATCAAACATATCAAATTTGTTAAGTGTACCAATGAAGTATAACAAGTTTATTAGTGGTGTATCACGTGTATCAAACTTATAAGTGAAGTCTTTAAGTGTATCAAACTAAATCAAGTGTATCAAGGTCTCAGGGGTATCAAGTGTATCAAGAAGAATCAAGTGTAACGAGAAGTATTATGTGGAACGAGAAGTATTATATGTATGAAGATGTTTCAAGTGTGTATCAAAAAGTATCGAGTGTATCAATGAGTACCGAGTGCATGAATTGTATCTATCAAATGTATCAAGTGTATCAGTAAGAAGTATCAAGTGTATCAAGGGGTATTAGGTGTATCAGACGTGTATAAGGTGTATCAAATATACATCAATAACGAGGGCATTTGTGACATTTTACCTCTTGATGTGTGAGTTGGTCTTTGTTTTTTGTCATTTTCTCAAAATAATAAAGTATGTGTTTCTATGGACTTTAATTATTATAACTTATTTTGCCATTTTCGCAAGTGTCCCTTAATTGTAATACATGTATATGCTGACATAATCTAATCAAACTAACTCATAAATGGACTTAATGTATCAAGAGGTATTAGGTGTATCAGACGCTGTATAAGGTGTATCAAATGTACATCAATAACGAGGGCATTTGTGACATTTTACCTCTTGATGTGTGAGTTGGCTTCTTTGTTTTTGTCACTTTCTCAAATAATAAGGTATGTGTTCTATGGACTTAATTATTATAACTTATTTTGCCATTTTTGCAAGTGTCCCTTAATTGTAATACATGTATATGTGACATAATATAATCAAACTAACTCATAAATGGACTTAATCTATCTCATGGACCACGAATTCTTCAATTACTTGCAAATTTGGTGAGTTCCTTCAAATGGTGGGCGGGGAGAGCTTAATTTTGAGAGAGAGGAAAAGTCGTGAAGAGTATTTGCGAGAGAGGGGGGAACGTCGCCAGAGAGCATTTGGCGAGAGAGCTAAAGACAGCGACGATGTGCGGATGAAGTAAGGTTTTTTTCGGTCATTGTTCACAAGTGGGATGAAAGCTTCGAATTATTTGTTTTAAATCAAAAAGCGTATGATTGAAGGAAAACATTGATTTTTTATTAGGGTAATTTTTAATGACACATAATTTATGCCATTATTTACAATGCCAAAATTTTGTCAAGAAAACTCAATTTGTGTCACAAAAAATTTTGTATTTTTATTTTTAACGACACATTTTATTCCCTCATATCCCTTTTTCTTGATTTCAAGTGTCATTAAAACTTATATTTCTAAATAAATTTATTCGACGAAAGTGGCTAGATTGGTGGGTTTGACGGCGAAGGCTTGTTGTGGGAGCAACGACAACAGTGGTTGGAGTGTGGAATCGATGACGGCAAGTGGCAAAAAATTGGAGGGCAAGGGTTCTTCATAACGACTCGGTAGCCCACTTTGAATTTTTTTGAAATTTGAGGTTTTTTCATTTGAAATTTTTTTTAATGACAAAAAAATTGTCGTTAATTAATGACGCAAAAATTGTGTTGAAATAAATTAAATTGTGTCAATATGATTGTTTTAAGAAATAATCCATATTTTTATTTTTCAACAACACAATGTACCTCATCCCACCTCTTTTTTCTTTTTTTTTCAACGACACAATGTCTTGATTAAAATCCATTTTTCTAGTAGTGACTGAAAAAAAAACTGGACAAAATCATAATATCTTTGATAATTAAATCACCAGTTGGTTTGAACATATATAATCTTGGATCTATTCTATTATGATATGACCATGGTACATCATGAACATACATTGACTAAAAAACTTAAATTGATGAGTGAATGTAATAAATTTAATATTAATTATATGATCAATACTTTACACATGTATATTGGTATATCAGTCAATAACAGTAGTATGACAAATTATAAAATATAAGGGATAAAAGTCCTACACATGCATGTATGGTATACTCTCTTGATAGCAAAATGCATTTATGTCAACTCATGTTTGAATGCATTTATGTAGGAAATTCAATAAAATAATTAAGAAACCTTGCAATATGTGAGAGATATACGAACTTCAAACAAATTTTACAAGTTTCAGCAAAAATTTTCAAACAACTTTTAAAGTTTAAGCAAAAAGTAACCGTAGGTAGGAAGGTGAGCAAAAGTGGGGTCTCAAATTAATTCTGAAAAATTAGTAGGCTTTCAAAATTTAGGTTCTAGAAGTAGAATTATTGCAGAAAAATAAATAATTGCATCATTCAAATTGAATCAGACATATCAGGATGTTATATTCTCCACAACGTATAATGGAGTATAAACATAAAGTTTCTATATACAAAGCTATGTATCTCTACCCTTGACTTCTCTTTCTCTCTTTCTACCTTTTTATCCTTTCTTTCTCCCATTCACTCAATACACTTGCAAAGAACCTTCATTTTTTTTTATTTAAATTTTCTTGGCACCATCCTTTTTTTAATTATCAAGGCTTTGTTATTGTGTACCAGTATTGTGTCGTGCCTCCTTCACTTCTCATCTTCATTTTCATGTCACATCTCTACCTTGTCAATTTTCGTTTTTCACTCAGCTTTCTTTCTTCTTTTGTCTTCACTACTTTCTTCGCAGTTCTTCTCAAGCTCTAACTTTTGCTATTATCAACCAGTCTCAAATGACCATTGGAAAACCTATAGCCCACTAAGAGGCAGCCAATATAGTAATGCCTCTAATGATAAACTCCAATGAAATCAAAAGTTCTTCTTTAAGATTTGGAAAAATATATTAGATAAACCCGGACGTGGTGAACGCGGTGAACGCAGACGTGGTGAACGCGGACGCACGGACGGTGAACACGGCAGAAGTTAGAGATCCTCAAAGAGAACTTGGCATTTTCGAATGCGGTAGAGACAAGTCTAGGGCTTCGAAGGATTCAACCCAATATTTTCTTTAGTGAAGTTTGGTGAGTGCTTTTCAGTCAAAAGAATTTATGTTAAGAAACTTTATTACGATTTCTCTTTACTGATTTGAAAGAAGAATTCAGATGAGAATGTTTCAGAAAGATTTTCTACGAAAAGTTATGTTTTCAAGCATTATTTATAATATTAAAGCTTGATTTGATGACTATGATTTCAATACTATGTTTCTTTTGAGATGATGCTAACTTTTGTGTGCACATAAAGAGTGAAGGCCACCATGGAGTGTACAAACTACATGGTAATAAGAAGCTGACTTATGCATTGAAATGAGCGTATAAAGCTTAGCGGTATAGCCAACAAAGACGAATTTGTATGTTCTCAGATGCTGTTGATACAGTAGTCTAAACGCGAGGTAATGAGACCAAGCGTAGAGAACTATTCGGGATCCTTGACAAAATGAAATTATTTTTTAAGCATAAAGAAAGGTTTATTCGAAATGAAATAATTTTTCGGTATATTTAAATGATTTGATATTATTTTTACAAAATGATTATGAAAAGGTATTGTGAAAGGTTTTCATAAAACCTTAAAGGATTTAAAAAAAAAGTGGACCATTCAACTTAATTCCCATCCACTATCCTCTTGTCCAACATGAAACTTTATCTTAGTAAAACTTCTTGATCCATTATTTTACAAAAATATTCAAAACAATACCATACTACACCAAATGTGATATTTTGGTAACACTTAAAATGGTCAGAAATACCATTTTCCTGACTTTTTTTTCATCGACCATTTAAAGAAAAAGTATAGATGATGTTTCACAAAAACTTCCAAACCATTGTGTTAGTTATCGTTTTGGATGAGGGTTGGGGTAGAGCATCAATACTCAAAGGTTGTTAAGAATTAAGACCTAAGACTTGAAAACGAAACCGCCTGCCTGGTTGACAAACAACACCATCCCACTAGAGTGCACAATGATGATTTATTGCATTAAGAAGAAGATGGCAGTTAACCTTAGCGCCATAATCAGAACCTCAATCCTCCCTTTGATGAAAGCACCTAAAGGTGTCATGCCTTTCCCCTCTACCACATTGAAGCTCTTTGTCTAACACTACATAAAATGAGGACTCTCTCGATGCATAAAATCATTGGGAGATATATAAAAAGCGTCAGAAAAGGCTTTTCTGACGCACTAATATACGTCGGAACACAAGTGAGGAAAAATGTATCGGGAGAGGAACTCCCGATGCACAATGTTGTGCGTTGAGGGTTTCTAGACATCTTCCGACGTTGTATGAACGTCGAAGATGTTGTCAATATAGCATCGAGAGATGTCTAGGAACCATGCGTCGGGAGATCCTCTATTTTTTTTTTAAAAAAAATAACTTCATTTAATTCCTAAATTCAAATTGAAAATTTTAAATTCAAACTCAACTTCAACACTTCAACCTCAACTTCAACACTTCAATCTCAACTTCAACACTTCAAATTCAAATTTCTAAAACCTACAACTAATTCAAAATTCTAACAACACTTGAAATTAAATTTCATTACTAAAACTTACAACTAATTCAAAATCTAAATACTAAAACTAATTTGAAATCTAAAATCTAACACCTAAAACAAATTTGAAATCTAAATACTAAAACTAATTAACTAAAACAAAACAATAACTAAACTAAACCACTTACCGATGGCGACGACGACGGGACGACAACAGGGACGACAATGGTGATGACAATGCCCTCTTCTTCTCAATCTTCCTCTCGGTCTCCCTCTCCCTCTCTCATTTTCTTTCTCTTTATGTTTCCTTTATGTAAAGAATGGAGTTAAAAAAGACAGAGAACTCCTGACGCACGACGAAAACGTCGGGAATAGCACCCTATTCATGACCTGATTTGTTAAACGTCAGAAATCCCTAAACATATTCCCACGCGATTAATGATACGTCGGGAATCCCTAAATCTATTCTCAACGTTGCTGCCACCACGTAAGAGGAAGGCGTTACATACAATTAATGATCTGCCCTTCCTCCGACGGTTCCTAAGCTTTTAGCTTTTCTGCAATCACCCCTTATGCATGTTCTCAGGCGAATCTCAACCAAACCATAACACTCCATCAAAATAAAGAAGAAGAGAGACACCTCAAAACCTTAAATAAAGTTAAGGGAGAAGAATGGAATGACAGAGAAGAAGAAGAGGCTTCTCCGCTGCCACCACTACTCAAGAGGAGAAATGTCCACGATGACGCGTCTAACTCGTATAAAAAGGAAAAAAGTCGAAAGCTAGACGTGGCCATCGACCCTAAACCTCTTGCAATCTGACCCCTAACTCTCTCATTGCCTCCTCCAAAATCCAAATCCTTCAATTCCAGTCCTCATCCAAAAATTGAAACTCCCCCTCATCAATCTTACCCAAGTCCTCTCGCATGTCTATTATCCTCTCACCACCAAATCCCCCATCATTATAACAACATCCTTCACCTCACGACCTGACCGAACAAGCCCTTACCCGATCAAAAGGGCATTGTTAGCGAAGAAGAATTCCTTAGGGTTGAGGAGGAAGACCTGCATCACATTCCTCTCCCTCCGCACACTACTATACGTAATTCCAAGGAGGAAGACTTACATCTCGCGTGTAAACACCGATACCCAATAATCCTTAATTCATCTAAAGAACTCAATAGGACATTAGGGGTTGATGTTAGGAGAAAGATGGTTTAAGATTGGATAGTTTAGTTGAAGTGTTATGGAAGATGTGTTAATATTTTTAAGATGATAAAAGAAAAGTGTCATCGTAACAAAGAAAGGCCTAAAGGGTGTTCGAAAATTGGCTAAGTGTTGGCTAGGGCATGTTGCATACTCTAGGCGGCCAAAAGTGTCAAGCGAACCTCTAAAGAGACATGTTGGGTGGCCAAAGGTTGAGATGTGGTATGGCCGAAAGGTGTCAAGACAACCTCTATAAGACAAGGCTATATGACCAAGGGTATGCGCTAGGCAAGGAAGCTAAGCATCTAGGAAATGTCAAGAAACTCTAAAGAAGTTAGAACGTGGATAAGGAATGTCATGCAACAAAGAGGTGGGCTATGTGGACATAGGTCATGCGGCCAATGGGGCAATTCAACCAAATGCTAGTCAAGATGGCATGGTTTGTTGAAGGCATTGAGGGATGTTTGGGAGATTAGGCGAGAAAAAAAAGTCTTAGGCATTCTTGGCAGTAAGAATTTACTAAAGAACCCTCATAGAAAAAGGGATATGCGTCCAAGGATGACTTAAGCAATATGAGGTAAGATGTGCGGTAGAGTACAAGTGGACAACATACAAGATACCTAAGTTTTGCCAAATAAGTGTCTTGCATGAGTTGGAAAGTGGCAAGTATGGGCGTAAGAGGTGAGAAAAAAAGGTTCAACCAAAGAGCATGCAAGGATCACTATATGTACAACTTTGGACGAATTATGTTAACAATCAACTTGTGTTAATTGGGTAACTCTACTTCGAAAATCTCCTAAATTGAGTGTAGTATCAAGAGAAAGGCTACCAAGAAGAAAGGCATTGAAGTGAAGAAAGACTCAAAGGTCATTTTCAAAAAAAAAAAAAAAAAAAACTTGAACAATGTAGAGTATTTTGAGCTACATAACTCAATACTTGGAATTTGTTAGTGACACTTTGTGGTAAGCTAGTGAAGACATTCTAAGTAAGTTTGTAGAAGGAATCTTATTGATTTAAGCTTCAAAGTCGAGTTAAGTTTCTGGTAGAAAAATCATATTTCTAGACAAGGCCATGGGTGGGTTGATTGCCAGGATGACAAGGTGAGATGAGCGTGTGTTTTGAGCGAAAGAGGTTATTTAGGCTTGGGACATGCAAGAAGCATGTCCTGGCATGATCAAGCAGCCTGAGCCACGCGTCATTACACACTCTATTATGAAAGTTGAGTATATTGCTACTTGTGAAGCAGCAAAAGAAGCAGTTTTGGTGAGGAAGTTCTTGCATAATTTGGAAGTTGTTCCAAACATGAACATGCCCCATCACTTTATATTGTGATAATAGTGGGGCATATTACTAATCCATTTACAAAGACTCTCATGGCTAAAGTGTTCGAGGGTCTTCTAGAAAGTCTAGATCTGCGAGTTATGTACATTAGGTAATCTAGGAAAAGTGGCAGATGTGTAATGGGTATGAGGATGCCCTAGTTTATTGTATTTGTATATACACATTTTATGTAATACACTTGTACATTTTACCATTTTCAATGTTAGAGGATTACTTTATTATGAACATCCCAAAGAGACGAGAGTTTTAGTCCAAGTGGGAGTTTGTTGGAATTTATGTCCTAAAACTCGTAGATTGTAAATATAATCCATTGACCATTGTTAATAAAGTGTTATTATTGTAATAATTGTTATTGATTATATTATTAGTTTTGTCTTAATAACTCAAATCCAATAAACTAACATCCTAAACTGTTTAATAAGTATTGAATAGTATGTAGAGACATACAGGGATCAATGTTCGAGATCAGCTTAAAGGGTCTATAGTATACGGATAAGACTGGGTACCTTTATCCTGGTAACATTATGAATACGACTCACTTTGTATTTGATACAAATACAATGATCCAATGTGTTCATGTAGTTGACATGCGAGTGAAGGTATCCTATGCAATGAGATTGCAATAGACTAGACTGTGAAATAGTAACCACTTGGTGTTACTACATTAACTAGTTAGGTTTCTATTTCACTAGGATGACCTAGATAACTTAGTCTTAATCTTGAGTGTATTATGAACTCAATGATCTTGGATGAATTTGACTTCAAATACAAACTTGGATTCCACAACCTAAACCAAAATAAAATAATATATCATGTTAAGATGGATTCACATAGCAACATTTTATCAAATGGTTGCAATGTTTCAAATAAGCAACAATTAAAATTCACATATCGATTTGGCATCTATAAATATACAAACTAAAAAGTACCTAAATGTCAATTATTTACCCAATAAGGCTAACTAAGTAACCAACGTCTAATATGTTTTGCAATGAAAAAGGTTGCCATATTGTTAATTTGGCCATATTGTGAAGGCAACCTCTTAGATGTGTTTGTGAGAAAGGAAAGAAATACCAAAATAAGTATGGACTAAGATAGTATCAAATAAAGTTAAAGTTGAATTTTAAAGCTCTATTTTTTTCAAGATAGAGAAATTTCAGCTAAAGAGGAAAACACTAAGGACAACCAAGCAAAAAAGTCTAACAAATATCAAAAGAGAACATGCTAAATAAGGTTTTATCCGCACCAAGCAAAAAAGTCTAACAAGTATCAAAAGCTTCATAAGTTGTACTAGAATTCAAAGCTCTAAACTCTAAAGAATGTAAATTTCTTTGAAGAAATTTGTGTATAAAGGTCACACAGTTGAAAATTCAATACCTTTTCAAGAATGTTGTTGAGAAGATTATTGTGATGAATCTTTGAATCCAAATTATGGAGACAAGATAAATAAATGAGTTCTGATTCTAACTGACTGAATGAGAGTTTAGAAAATAAGAACATTGGAGTTGAATTATCAGCATTTATTTTAATCAAACTTACGATAGCAAACCAAATTATAGAGAGAGATCAAATGCTAGGATAAAGGAATAATCTTACATTTGGTGAGTTCCCAAATGTTGTGGTAGTCACGAGAGTTATTCCACTCGAATTGTCTTAGACAAGAGGCTTCCATTCAGCAAGTACTGGTGAGAATTAAAGTGGAATGACAAACTTAAAAACACCTAATCTTTAACAAACTTTTCCGACTTTTTGCAATTATTTTTTAACACAAGATATCAAAACACACTTAAAAACCATAACAACCAATTACCATAAAACGGTGTCCAATAACAATAATTGGGTCAACCCAAACATCATCAAATTCTTGGGAAAGGTTGTGGACTAGACCTTCACCATCTTGCCCCTAAAACAAGTTAAAGCTTAAGGAAAGAACACAGTAGAAACAAAAATCATAAACTCATCAGTTAGATAGTATTGGTGGTCAAAACCTCAAGGTCTCACTTCTTCCATTTTATATTACCAAATTTGAAAATGATTTTTAATATATGATCATTACTTGAAACATGTTGGTGTACAAGTGTGAATGAAACTAAATCAAGTTTGTGTTTTATGTTATTGTTTTTGACAGTATATTTATGTGCTATGCAATCCATGAGAGTATATTTATGTGCTATGCAATCCAGAAGGGGGAATGCAAGTATACCCAATTCATAATTGTATTTGGAACACTAATGATTTTAGCACAAATTCCATCTTTCCATTCTCTAAGACATATAAACCTTATCTCCCTCACTCTATACCTTGGCTATAGTGCTCTTGCAACATATTAAAATTCTCGTAATTAAAAATTCATACACAATTTAAATTAAATTAAACATCAAGACCCCTGACGAAGATGAATCTCTGTTCATTTTTCTTTTTATTAACAAACAAAAGTTTTTAGGTCAACTTCTTTCAACAACCTCCTCAAGGATCCTTAATTATCTCTTTCCAAGTTCATAACCACTCTAGTCATGCAAAGATTAAGGTTCATGGCCAATCAACAATTAATCTGTGATTAAGATATTATGAACGCTATTCACATAAAAACATGAAAAGATTAAGAGCAAATAATCAGATGCATTACAAAGAATAATTCATAAACTTTGTCTACATCTATCCCTAGGATTAAGAGTTTAGCTACCCCATACTTCACAATCTAAAACACAAAACTCAATACAATACCCATAAAAAAAATTAAAGGAGAAGAAAAAGAAAACGAAGAAGAAAAGCTAGTGATTCGTATTATTATAATACTGTGTATAACAGTATGTGTTTTTTAATATTCTCTGTTTCCAGCTCCAATGTACCAAAATATTATCACAAACTCCACAATCCTTCTCTTTCCAATCCCTAAACTAACCAATGAATCATATTCGCACGCTTGGTAGCCTTGTTCAAAATATTATATATTACAATTATAATAACTTGTATCCCCCCTTTTCAAGCCTAAAATGCAAAACCTTTCTTCCATTCTCTAAGGCATATTTCCTCTTCTTTAATTTTGCATTCCAATTTTAAATTACAAATTACAAATTTTAATCACAAAGGAAAAAAGGAAAATTATTACCTTTAGAAAGGGAAGAAAATAAATGAGTAACCATGAAGGATTTGGAAACGAATAGAGGTTTAGCGAAAGTGGAATGCGACAGAAGGACGGTGAATGTGTTTACTCGTTTTCGAACAGAGAATGTGTTTACGCATTCCGAACGGTGAACAGACGGACGCAAATCAACGAAGGTGAAGGGAACGCAAAGCAGACGGACGGTGACGGACGATGAACGCAAATGAATGAAGGTGAATGCTTATGAACGCGAAGGGAAGTCTTTTCCGGCGATGAACGCAGATGAATGCACAGATGAACGCAAAGGGAAGGTTAGGTGAACGACGCTTTTGATTTCGGGTGGAGAAGGGACAAAGTCGCGGCGAATTAGGTTTAATTAAGAAAAGGGGAAGTGATCTAATTGAAACGTTGGGTTTTGTAAAAGAATATTAACACAATAATTTTTTAGAAATTTCTTGACGTTTTTAAAACGTCAAAAACAAATTAAAATTTCTTGAACTTTTTAAAAACATCAATGATTTTTTAGAATTATCTTGACGTTTTAAAAACGTCAAGAATTTTTTATAAATTTCTTGACGTTTTTAAAAATGTCAAGAACTTTTTAGAATTATCTCGACATTTTAAAAACGTTAAGAATTTTTTATAAATTTCTTGATGTTTTTAAAACGTCGAGGAAAACTATATATTATTGACGTTTAAAAAACATCAAGAATGTTGAATTCATAAACATTCTTGACGTTTTTTAAACGTCAAAAAATTATTAGATATTTCTTGATGTTTAAAAAACGTCAAGAAAAAACGTCAAGAAAGTTGAAAATTGGCCTTTCATAAAAATTCTTGACGCTTTTTTATTTGAAATCACATCTTTCTTGACGTTTTTGGGAAAAAACGTCAAGAAAGGAAAACTACAACCGTCAAGAGAGCCTGTTTTTGTAGTAGTGATTTTGGGGACAAGACTGAGTGGGGAGTTGGGATTATAATTGCACAAAATGGAATTCACTCATTTCCTACTGTAGGATAAGTAGATGAATGTTAGCTTAAATGGTGTCTCCAAAACTTAAACAAAGGGCCCGTACTCTCTCTATGACATGAGAGGGGTTTTTGTTTATTAGTAGGACCATAAACAAGTTGTTCATTAGAGGAGCACTGGTTTTTAAGGATTAGAGGTAACATAGGGGTAAAGCGGTAAATTGATCCAACTGGTGTTACAAACACTCGTGAAGGACTAACTTACTATTATTGGTCTATATCCGTGGACACAGAAATATATTTTTAGTGAGAAGAGTTCAGTTGTGAGTCTTTAGTGGAGTGTACACACAACTAACGAATATTGATTAATGTGGTTAATGAGTTTAGCCAATTAATCTTAGATCGTTGTAGCTTCTGATCTGTAGGTCCATTAGGTCCCTTTCCTAGCTCGTAAAGGGTAATGAGATTTATTTGTATTAGTTGTAATTTAAAATGTTTAAATTTAACTTGGGAATTAGTATAATGTATAGTGATACATTATAATATAAAGTTTATCAAACTTTACTATATAAATTTAACTTTGGGGATGATTCAAAATTAATTTATGAGAGATAAAATATTTGAATGAGTTCAAATATTAATTTAATGTGAATTGGATTCATATTAAAATTATTGAGAGAAACTTATATTTGAATATGATTCAAAATTAATTTAAGTTAAATATAAGATAAATAATTTAGTGTTATTAGTTAATTGGAGAATTAATTAATAGTTTAGTTTAATATTATTTAATTAAATGTGATTTCATTAATTATTAACTAATTGATTAATGTTTAATTAATCAGTAGATTTGAAATATATATTAATTTAATTGTTTGTAAATTAATAGAATCTCATGGTTCTCTTCTACTTCATTTTTTATTCCTAGAAGGAAAGAGAGTTATAATATCTAGAAGAAAACAATTTTCTTAAAAAAATGAATTAATAAAAAAAGAAAAAATAAGGCTAACGCTATTGCTCTTTGCAAAAAGAAAAGAGTTTCTCTCAAATATCTCTAAACTTTTTCCCATCCCAATTGGTTCCACAAACCAATCTTATCACAGAGGTACTCTTTGCAATGGACAGTCTTCAAAGTTTTTTTTAACGATGTTTCCAATGCTTTCCTTTCTCTCTCATGTTTAATAAAACCAATTTCTCTTAAAACCTGTAGGGAGGCTACATCGTATCGAATTTCATACAACTGACGTGTTCATCGAGTTACAACAAGTGCCGCACAATAGTCTGTTCCATGTTTGAAAAGTTGTGAGTGTGACACGCTGCACATGAGGTTAGAACGAGACATGGCAAGGCAAGCTCTACGCGCACCTGCCAACTTCTGCCACAATATTTTGTACGCAAGCTAATGTCTTTGGGCTGTTTTTATGGTATTTGGAAATTTTAAGCAAAGTTTTGATATTTTTATGATCAACGGGAATTAAATGGAATTATTTCCCATTATTTTTCATTATTTTAGATCTGAAGGAGATCGAACAAATTTATAAGCCAAGGGTCCAAGCTACTCTCTATAAGTGACAAAAATGAGTTTAAAGTTGATTTCTAAACATGAATTTACTATCAAATGTTTCAAGCATGCTTTGATGTTTGAATATTTGAGGATACTGACTTATAAAGTATTTCCAAAGCATGAATTTAGAAACATTTTGGTAATGAAAATTATAAGCAATCATGATTGTGCTAAGTTATCAAAATGTTTAAGCTTGAAAATAATATTAGCATGTTTTAGTCTATACCTAAAATATTCTAAGATATATAGCAACCCTTCGGGAGAGATTTTCTTGTGCATAGAGGTCATTTGATTTGGATATTCAGTAAATACCTAGCTTTCCATCATTGGTATTAGATAAGAGATGAAGACTTCTAAAGATGCTTAGTTTCCCATCTCAAGGGACGAGACCCTGTACGAATGCCTAGTTTTCCATCTCATTGTAGTTATAACGAGATAGGGCACAATTGATGCCTAGAGTTTCATCTCGTAAGTATCGTATCACGGGATAGGGCTTCTATGCCTAGTTTATTGTTTTTCGTCTTGACGATTCTAGGTATAGCAACTGAAAGGGAAAGTTTGAGATAAGTTGTTTGAGTTTGATTTCATTTATGTTAAGAGTTAATTGTTAAATACTTATTATTTCAAAACGATGTTTTATAAAACAATCACTCATTGGGCTATTTAGCTCACTCTTTGGATAAATATCCCCATATGGATTACGTTGTTTGGAAAATTAAACTGTCTTTAGTACTTCAAAGAAAACTTCCCTCCCATGTCCTCTCACCTCATGTCTGCCCCATTTGTGTTGATAACATGAAAAATATTTAGCACCTTTTAATTGATTATGTCTTTGTATCGAAATGTTGGTTCCGTCTTCTCCAAACATTCAATATTTGTTGGGATTTTTTGCTCAATCAAGGCTTATTCTTGTTTGTTCTCGACCTGCTACCTATGATTTATGATTTTGTTTTGGACATATTATTTTATCATTTTGTTTGGTTTTATATTTGTGGCTTTTTTTTTTGTTTTGTTTTGTGTTTTTTTTTTTTTTGAAAAGGAGACAACCTCTTTATTAATATTAAAATAATAAAATAATTAGACAAAAGCTCATAGTACAAGAGAGTTATACAATGAACATGTAACCATGGATCAGAGGGTGCACCTTGGCATCTCAACTAGGTTGACACCCCCATAGCACCCTCATCATATCCAACCAAGCTAAAACCCATAACAAAGGAGTAATGTCCAAAGGCAAAACAAACACAAAAAAAGCCTTCTATTTGTGGCTTTTGGTTTTGATCTTGTGTTGTCGCTTTTTGGATGTGATGAGGGCGCTAAGGGGGTGTCAACCTAGTTGAGATGTCCAGGTGCGTCTGTTGATCCTCCATCCTATTGCTCTTTGTATAATCCTCATGACATTGAGCTTTGTCTCTTCATTTTTCAATATTAATAATAGTGAAACTCATATCCTCTTTTTTTTTAAAAAAAAATATGGGTTAATTTGATAAAAGTGTTGCTAGCAGAGATTTGGTTTGAGCACAACCAACACATTTTCCATGATAACAAAAGGGATTTGCGTGGTGAAAATAGATCTATTAGATCTCTTGGAGCAATAAAAAAGAAATAAGATCTTTATGTGAAAGTCGAATTGTTTTTATGGAGCATTGTGAAGAAAGGCCTTTACTTTTGGGCAACATTGGAATTGGGGCATGGTTGTGCGCTTATTATCAAAAGTTGTCCCCTAACGATCAAACTGGTTCACTGTTGCGAAATGGTGGGTTAGTTTAGGACATGTCATTATTCTCGAACCTTCAGATAAATCTCCTTATCTTAGGGAATTAAAAGTTGTTCAACACAGGCTTGAAACCGACATGTATAGGGCTTCTGTATTTTCCCATAAGGAGCCAATGATTGATTATATATTGGTTTGTTTTGGAAAGGGAAAGATTTTCCCTAACACGTATTGTAAAAAACTATGTAGTTGGCTAGTAGTGAAAAGTTAGCAAGGCTATTCATGTTTCTCTTGGTGTTCCCTCTCACTCATCTTGAAGCTTATTGTGGGCATTTTGTCAACTTACTTTGGGTTTCTTTTGTCTTCTGTTTTAATTAATTACTTCGTACTTATTTTACATTTTAGTTTTCATTAGTGCGTCCTGGATAGAGGATTTCGTTTAGCTCGTTGTTATTGTTGATAAAATTAAAATGCCAACACTACTACAAAAATTGGTTTACTTGACGTGAATACATTGTCAAGTAAACGTATACTTGACGTTTTTAAAAGCGTCAAGTAATCGACTGTCAAGTATAGTCGCATTACTTGACACTAAAAAAATGTTAAGTATACATTTACTTGACATTGTATTAACGTCAAGTAATCTATCGCATTGGACGCTTATTACGTGTCAAGTAAGGTCATATAAATGACGCATTTTACGTGTCAAATAAAGTCCTATAATTGACGGTTTTTGTACGTCAAGTAAGATTATATACTTGACACTATTTACATGTCAAATAAGATAATATACATGACACTATTTACCCATCAAGTAAGATAGTATACTTGACACTATTTATCCATCAAGTAAATTTTTATATTTAATTCAAGTGAAATAGTATATTTGACATGTATTTAATTTAAGTATATCATTTATTAATATATTTAATACACAATTTTTCATTTCTTGCATTAGGTACATTCATTTCAATAAAACAGATCCATCAACAAAATAAATTATTCAACTAGTAGATTTACAACAAAAAAATGATGAATAATTTAGTATAATTAATAAACCAACAATAATTTCATTAATCTCAACAATGTCATCAACAATTACACAATTTCAATCCAATATAGTTAGCTAAAATTTACTATATGTGGCATGTTCTAAATCAATAATAATAGCTATCTTCATAATATGTCGTTGGATGGTCGATAGAGATGTCCAAGAGGACATAAACAAAATATTTCCCTGTGCATATCTTCATAATACGTCGTTGGATGGTCGGTAAAGATATTAAAGAGAGGATTGTTTTTCAAGTTCTCCCACACAACTGCTCTTGCACCTCTGTAGGTTCAATTAAATTGTCAAAACACAACAAAGTCAAACTTCTATACCCTATTAGTGTTGTATTCAACCCTGTTCTATTCTAGGAATGTAAAAAACTAATAATGACATAACCAACATGCACCTTATGTAATAACCACCTTCTGGGTCATTGTTAACATCATAAAACAATCCACGAAAATAGACGATGATAGAGCAAGGAGTTTCAAGGGGGATTAGGTGGGTTTTCATTTTCTAGGGAGGACAGTATGGAGGAACAATGATGGACCCTCGTTCAAGCAAACATGGTTCCTTTGTCCAAAAGTTTGAACCAAAGTTGCAGGTTGGAGCAAGGAAAGAATTCCATGGTCAATAGCCTTCTCTTCCTACACAATACAACAATCAAGATTCAAGAGAAAGGATCATTGCATTTTTCTCTCAGCCACAACAAGTGATGATAATTCACATACTTGAACACAAATCTAGTCTAAACAGTATTAATTTCATGGCTCAAATATTGGATCACCACTAAATCAACAAGTTTAATTAGTTAAATAATATATATAACCATTTATAAAAATTCTTAATGCACTTATTTTATGGATTTGAAAATGAGCACAAACCAAAAAATGAGCACAAATCCTCGTAGTCTTAAGCCAAATTTATCATTAATGCCATTACAAAAACAATTCATATAAGAAACAAAATGATTAGAAAAAATCACGTACCTTCTCTCTTTTATGCATGAGCATTGCTAAGCGTAGACGTAGAAATCCTAACAAAATATGCAACACATAATCTCTAAGAAACCTAGGGCTCACATAACTACACACTAAACTAAGTGAATGAGTTGATGACCATAATGAAACTCCAAGTATCGAGGCAAAGATGAGAAGCAAAATACTAGATTAACATCGTAATTACATAACGATTAATGACTAAAGCCCGATTCACAATATTCAACCCCTTAAACGAACAACACTCTGTCCTAATCATTCTAAATACCAAAAAACAAACAAAATAAACCAATAATAAGATTGTACTAACCAAGTAGCTTAACCCTAAACCAATAACTAAATATTTCAAATATGAAACCGATCCACTAAACAAAATAAAAAAATAATATATCCTTAAGAGAAAATTTAAACTCACTCTTGCGGTCAATCATTTTGAAGGAAACCATATCTACTCAAAACTATTAATTCACCTTTTTGCCTTCATTACAAAACAATTCAAAATGTGAAAAACAAAAATAACTAGTCGATCAAAATAATCAAACAAGCAAAAGAACTCCAATCGACAAAAATTCTAAAGTTCGTGTAGCAAATTGAGAAAATTCGTACAAGATCTAGAAAGGTTGTACAAGAAAATAAATCTGTCTTATGCAACAATTAATGACCAGTCCAACTAATAGCAACCAATAAAATATAAGATGTGAATTCTAGTATTCTATAGGCTTTTGCATCATCTGCCAAGAAAATCTAAAAAGCCATGACCCTAATTAACACAACAACTTTAAATGTCTTTTACTTACGAGAGAAATATAACCGATTGCTTAATTTGGAACAATTAACATTGTTAAGAAGGGTAGTTAAAAGCACAAAAAAAGAAGAAAAAAAAGAAGGGCTAGTTAAAGATGTAGACATCTATACCTTTAAATCTCCTTTCAAGATCCAATAAGTATTCATCCACTAGCTTGATATTAATCCCTCACGAGTGAACCTAAGTTATGTAACAAAATACATAAAAAATAAATTCATCCTACATATTAAAAATTGTTAGTCACGTTGAATGGAACAAACCAAGATTTTAGAATCAAGCAAACATTTTCCGATAGCAATAGTTAGTACTCTTCCCTTGTACAAACAAAAAGTTAATCTTCATGGACTAAAGAAGAAGGTCCATATTATGTTTATCTTCCATACTTTGAATAATTATAGAAAGTGTGGAGTACTTATCAAACCTACAATCTCCAAAAATCCAACCTCATTTTTCCCTCCAAATATGTTCTTCAATTTCTCGTCGCAAACTATGACTTTATTGTTGCTTGGTTTCTAAAAGAATAAAGAATATAATTTAAAAGAAAAACAAATAAACAAAACAAACTAACACGACTCAGGGCTTCTGTGCTTCAAATCACTAATTTACTAGACATCAAATATCATAACCAAGTTATGTTCTTCAAAAAATTCAAAGTATGGGAATACAAAAAATGTTTCCAATTAGTAGTGAAGAAAGAAAATTAGAAAAACTATAGCTTTGCAAAATCGATATATCCTTGCACACAATGTAATCTTAAAAAACATATAGCAAAGTAATCTTGAAAAAAAATACAATTCAATTATAGGAATACATTAACCTTGGTTTCACACAGAATAACAATATACTAATCTATATCAATATCTTATACAATCAAGCAAAATGTTGGAGGCTTTGAAATCTTGATAAATAAACTAAAGTTAAACTTACTTAGGGTGAGCTGCAACGAATGGAGCACTTACGACGAGTTTGGTGAGCAAAAGGGTGGCGGCCTCCAACGACGTTCAGATGCTAGCAGATAGCAGTGGCGTTCAGCGACATTCAGATGGTAGCAAGTAGCAGCGACGTTCGAATGGTGGGTTGCGAGAAGAGGAAGAGGGAAATGGGGAGGATAGCGGCGACATTTGCATGGTGGGTTGCGATAAGAGGAAGAGGGAAATCGAGAAAGGGTAGCGGCGGCGTTCAGATGGTAGGTTGTGAGAAGAGGAAGAGGGAAATCAGAAGGATAAGTGGTTGGGTTGCGTTCTGTGAGAAGAGGAGGCGGCAAATTGGGGGGAAATGTTGTATGGGAGAGAGAAAAGTGGGAGGGAAATGTTGGAGGGAAAAAGTAAAAAATGAGGAAGAAGTAAAAAAGAAATTATGTTTTTTTAAAAAAAAAACATAAAAAAATGATTATGTTTTTTTTTTTAAAGAACATAAAAAA
Source organism: Cucumis sativus (assembly GCF_000004075.3). NCBI lineage: Eukaryota > Viridiplantae > Streptophyta > Magnoliopsida > Cucurbitales > Cucurbitaceae > Cucumis > Cucumis sativus. The sequence goes on along the minus strand of NW_022279528.1, from coordinate 47,106 downwards.
CTGAAATTATATATTTTTTTTAAAAAAAACATATGCTCATGTTATTTTCGTTGTCATATGTATAAATTTTGAGTCGTCATAAATGCATATAAAAAATTTAGGGTCTTTCGTCACGTAAATTACGTTGGCATAAATATGTCTAAAAGGCGTGGGATCTTTCGCCGCGTAAATTAAGTCGACAAATGTTTAAAATATTTATCCACACATGATACTTGACCATAAATTAAAATAAACGTTGGTAGAAATCCAACTAAAAAAATTTAAAAGAGGGAAATAAAAAGTATTTTTATATTTTTATACTTGACAAAATAAAAATGTTAACTATACTTGACATGAAAAAGATGTCAAGTAAAAGTTGCATTATACTTGACACTAAAAGACCGTCAAGTAAATTATGCATTATACTTGACGTGGAAAAAAACGTCAAGTAAAAGCTAAATGTAAAATAATTCAAAAATTTCATGAAATTTTGCTGTATTCAAACTATACTTGATGTTTTGTTCGCGTCAAGTAAAAGTTCGTTATATTTGACGTTTTGTTCATGTCAAGTAAAAGTTCGTTATACTTGACATTTTGTTCTCGTCAAGTAAAAGTTCGTTATACTTGATGCGAATAAAACGTCAAGTAAAATCTCTCTTATACTTGACGCGAAAAAAACGTCAAGTAAAAACTAATGTAAAATAGTTTGAAAACTTTCGTGAAAGTTTCCCCTTTTTAAAACTATACTTGACGCTTTTCTTTTGAAATGATCATTACTTGACGTTTTTTTAATAAAAATGTCAAGTATGTAAAAGTACATAGTGTCAAGTAAAGTAGATTTTGTAGTAGTGCAACGATTACAATTCTTGAGAACGGACTCATATGTTTCCAATTCAGATGCCCAAAACTTGTTGAATGGATCCTATCTCGTTGATCGCGACATCTTGCTGGCAAAAGTATGCTCCTTCGTAAATGGACTCCAGGTATTGTCCCTAAATCCTTTGTTTTTTATTATATTCCTATATGGATTAAACTAGGTACGATTCCAATGGAGTTATGGACAGATGTCAGATTGACTGTTGTGGCTAGTGCTATAGGCAAACCTCTATCTTTAGATTCTAGCTACTAAGGAAAGACGAAGGTTGTCACATGCTTGAGTATGTGTTGAATCAAATGTGGACTCTCCTATGCTTGCTGAATTTACAATTCACCATAGGGGAGAGGATTTCGTTATGACTGTGAATTATGAGTGGAAGCCTCGAAGGTATAATTTGTGCCGGTCTTTTGGGCATTCTAGTGGTAAGTTCTAAGATTGTGGAAAACAAAGTTCATCGAGAGGAGGATGTGAGCAAGGTGGTTTCAAACAAAGAGGAGGAACGGACAATTGTGTCTTGTGGATGTGGTGTTAGACGTTAAATAATTGGAGGAAAGTAAAACTAATAGCTCCCCCATTAGGCATATTAAGGAAAAGGAGGTAGGTAATCGGGATGAAATTACTCGTTATTAGGAAGAAAAGAGAGTTGGTTTATGTTCGAGAGAAGGGTAAACGTGTGGATGTGATTATGCCTAACTCTTTTAGCAGCCTTATGAAGTTGGGTGAGGGAGACAAGTGGAACTTATCTATAGTGGATGACTCCCCTCCCCCCTTACAAGTGGATGATACCGCTATGGTTCTTAGGCGTATGTTATTAACCAGCTTAAGATCATTTCAAAATATAAATATATTTTTAGTATAAGTCCTCACGTTCGACTCCTAGACTCACCAAGAAACCTTATTTGGATATTACGAATATGACAAAATTAGTGATATTAGATGACTATCAAACGATAATCATAGAGTTATCAACTTTTAAATTTACTACTTTTAAAATTTAGAAAATGTAGTGACATGAGTCATGTGATTATAAATGTTTTTGTTATTTTTGCAGGGTTCCAAAGCAAAAAGAAAAAAGTAAGATGTGATTGATAATATGTGAAAAAAGGAAAAAATTTAAAAAAATATAACTTGATATATCTAATTTGTTTAAAAACGACCCCATTTGTAATTTTTCTTTTCAAAAGTCACACAACATCTTTTTGGAAAGTTTTTTTAGAGAAGCATGCCAATACCTTCATCCTACGTATGTAGATGTATTTATGAATAATTTTTAAAAGTTCAAAACAATTTTTTTTAACATTTCAAAGTTTAAGGTAATTTTTTTACACAAACTACAAAATTCAAAAGAATTTTTTTGTAATTTAACTAAATACTGTTGTGTGTATATATATATATATATATAATATATATATATATATATATATATATATAAATTAGTTAACTTTTTTAGTCCTATATTGTAAAAAATATGATTATCGATTTATCGAAATCTAATTTGTAAATGGTTTAAAACATTTAGTTTGTTGAAAAAAAAGGACAAAACAATGGACCAATGGACAGCTAATACGAGTTGGTGAACCGAATACACAAAATTCTCTAAATCCAATTAAGCAAGATTTCAAAAAAAAAAAAATTCTAATAAAAACCCTACATGTACAGTCTCTCTCATTTAAAGTTTCTTTCTCCTCTTCTCTAACGGCCAAGTCTCCCTCTTCCCCCTCTTCTCCCCCTTCTCTCTTGCTCTCTTGTCTTCTTTGGCCTATCTCTCAATTTCCGTTTCTGTAAGGAAGAAACCCTATCATACCCATTTCGCGGATCCATCTCCATCTTCTTCTCTTAGTCGCGGATCCAATCTCCATCTTCTTCTCTTAGTGCGTCCTTTCCATTTCTTCGTACACTCCATTTTTCCTTTCTCTTCTCAAAACCCTAAGGCCTATCTCTCAATTTCCGTTTCTTTAAGGAAGAAACCCTATCATACCCATTTCAACCGATCCATCTCCATCTTCTTCTCTTAGCGCGTCCTTTCCATTTCTTCTTTCTTTTTCTTTGTTCGTACACTCCATTTTCCCTTTCTCTTCTCAAACCCTAATTCTCTTTAATTAATTAATTCCCTCTCCTTTCTCTCTCACTTCCTCCCTCTTCCATTAATGGCAGGTTCTCCTCATCTTACTCCTTTCTCCAGTGTTGATTCCTCCTCTACTTCGACTTGTGATGCTTTTTTCTTCTTCCCTCGCAATTTCGATTCCACCATCGTCACCGATTTTTGGTTGCAATTTCTACTCTCGTCAACCTCAACCTTCTGGATTCCCTCAGTCTCACCGGATTGACTTCAATGTCCTTGGAACCTCCACTACTACTACTAGTACTCCACTCATCAAAGAATCCGCTGGATTATCAGACGCTCCTCTTCCTTTCCTTTCTAATCCTTGTCTCTGTTCCAACTCCAGTGGTGAGCCCCCGAACAAATCGCATTACTCCGTGAGTTCCCAATTAATTCCATCTTTATTTAATATTCAATTATCCTCTTTCCATTTGTTTCAATTATTGAATAGAAAGTTAATTGAATGAACTATGTTCCAATAATTTCATGTGGTTCTGGTAAAGCACAGTGCATCCGGTCGAACTTCCCCCATTATGTAATTTTATGGAGGTAGTTTTGTAAATTGGATTGAAACAGGGGCTATTCAATGTGTATGCATTAAAATATAGGGATTGTTTTTCAATTAAATATAAATTGATTGAGCCTCTGATGTGCTAGAAAGCATCAGATCTCCTCTGTGTATATATAGTTAGGTACTCTTCTTTTTTTTTATAGGTTCCATCATATATAACACGGTCTGAAGTTGTAGCTAAACTTGCTTTCATCTTCAGTTTCTATCATTATTTAAAGGTCAGATTTTGTTCGATTAGAAGAATGTAAATTTGTCAAGGACAATAGCATGCTTAGTTTAATTGTACTCAAATATTGTTACTAAAACAATTGCTTTATTTGTGTTGATACCAGTATTTGTGTGGTAGATCTCTTGATTCATTTTGATGTTTGTATTTTGAAGACATACAAAGGTCATAATACTAGTTGCTATTCTTTTTATCTTGGTACGTTTCATTTTTGTTTTAATGTTTCACTGTCTCTATAATTGATTGTACAAACATATCTCATCATTCAATCACTTTTCAAGTTTTAGATTATGAAATTTGTACATATTGGGGTTTTCCTTTTTCTTTATTTTGGATTATTTCAAATCTCCAAAGATCTTTCTTGTAACATTTGCATATTTTAGTTTGTTAAAATCTTCGAAAGTAGAGGAGAAGGCTCCAAAAGCATTCTGTCTCTCATTGCCTTGCCCTAACATTATCATCTGTGTAAGATGTGCCGATGAGTAGACCATTTTCTTTTACTTTTTTTTCCATAGCTTTTGAACCACTTTCCCTTTCTCTCCTTCTCTTTCATTCTTCTTTTATGTTAATTGGAAGAAGCTTTGAGGCCTCTCTTGAAAATAATGAGGTTTTGAAGGGGATAGAAAGAGAGTGATGGTGGGATCCTTCAAAGGTTTGTGATTTCACACTTTAAACGAAGAAAACTTTTAATGGCTATTTGTGGTTGAGGAGTTTATTTCCGATCATAGATTAGGATTGGTTGGTTTTTTCCCTCCACTTTTCTTCAGATATTTTGAAGTGTGTATACAAGGTAAACCAACCTTTCGACGGTTAGTTAACACTCCTAGACATTTGTTTTATTGTATGAATTGTATTCTTTTTTTGTTCATACCGGTATTTGTTCTTCAGGTTTTCATCATTGTACTTTCATTTGGTGGCTTTAAATATTACTCATGGGTATTATGTTCGATCTTATTTTATTGTGATCAATTGATATACATAATCATGCACTTATAAATTTGGTTAAATTGTTGGATTATTTGCTTTTTTAATAAGGTTGGAGGAACCTCAAGGTACGTTTTGTTAAAGCATATTTTATATTGATAAATTTCTTGATAGTTGTCAAGTCTATAACAATGATAATGTTAATACGAGTAAATTTATGACTGCAGAATTTAGTTGCACATTAACCTTATTTACATTGCTAGTACTGCTCGGACTTCTTGGAAAAACCTTTAACGTAGCAATTTTAACCCACGATAAGAAGAACTTAAGGTTGTTATGACTTACATATTAGTTTTTGAGATTTTCCTTTGTTAACTTTTTCAATAGACCTATATTGTTAACAACTTTTTAGTTCCCTTCATTTGTTGTATTGTAGGACTGTTTCTAGAGAATGCAAGACCATGTTTGAGTGAGAAATTGGTCTCGATGAAATTGGAGAGTTCATATGAATTATGATTCTTCGTTCGATCTTATTCGGTAGGGATTAATAGAATAATCATTATCAGCACTATAAATTATGATACAGGGTTTGATTAATAGAATTTTTCTTATGTATTGTAATAAGTAGAAGATTCTTCGTCAGGAAGCAAAGCTTATATTGCTAAATTTGAAGATGTCAAGTCTATAACAAGGATAATGTTAAGACGAGCAAACCGAAAGCAAATTTACTTGACTTAGCTTATCCAAACGCAATTTTCTCAGACACTTGGAAAAGCCAGACGTGGATTTTAACCCAAGATAACAACGGGTAAGGTTGTTAAAACTTACAAATTCTCTTATGAGATCTTATTTCATAACTTATTCATAGACCTTATTGTAGTCTTAACTACAACAATTTTCATTTTAGGACGTTTCTAGAGAATGCAAGACCATGTGTGAGTGAGAAATTGGTCTTGATGAAATTAAGTGTTTAATGAACAGCATATAGAAGGTGAGCAAATCTACCTACTTAGAAACTAAGTTGTAGAACCATAGCAGAATGGCTTACCCCATCGGTTACTAGCAAGTGCCTAAGTTTTTTATCACCCGCATTAGTTGTCATAACAAAGGAAAGAAAACTGAGTAGCTCAAGTAGAATGCCAGACCGAATAAAAAAAGATGAGACAATCAACATTATTATTTTAAAAAAGAAAACAAATATTGACAATATGCATTAAAAAAAGCCATTCTCGATAAAATGAAATACAATTGGATAGCTGCCAAGCATCGTGTTTATGAATGTCAAGTATGAAACTATCGGTTGAGTTATCCCATAAGCTATCTAGCAGCTTTTGGGGGAAAACATCGTTTCATGCTATAGGACATTCATACCCAACGTACCCGTAGATGATTCTTTGTCAGGCCGCAAATCTAGGAACACGAATGAACATCAAAAAGAATTAAAATTGCAACCGAAAGGTTACGATTAGCTCCAATGCGAGATTCCTGCACAAAGCCAGAGTGAATTACAAGTACAACGGGAAGGTCTTCAAACGCAGAATCTGATATGCCTTATTTCATAATTATTTCGATTCGTACCACACGACAATAACTTTCAAGATAGTTCAAAGTCAGCATTCAATGTGCTTGGAAATTAACCGATTTAAACAATTTCAGGTGAGCAAGCACGCTTAGAAATTCAGTCCCGAATCATAGAAATGATATCCCATCAGTTCTAGTAATGCCTAGTTACCGCAATTGATCACATTGTAAGATAAGATTCTCATAAATGGATACCAAATGACATTGAGTTTATCAACATTCAATCTGCCAAAACCGAACGAATTACCTTCGAATTTGATCCCTTGCTGACCGCAGCACTCACCAGTCGGTTCGGCCTCCTTCACCATGCTGAGTTGAGTAGAACTTGGAAATCCTAGGGGAAGAGATCGCGTGTGAGGTACACGCACCCGAGATGAAAAATTTTTCCTGTTTTACTCATAATGTGAAGTTTGATTGAGGGCTTTGAAAAGAGGAGGAATCCTCCTCGATCCACAGTTAGGGCAAAAACAAGGCTTGTTGTCACTTCGAAGGGAGCAGTCAAACTTAGCATTGAGTTTGATTTTTTTTTTTGAAAAGGTAATGATAATATTATACAACAACAAGGTGGACCTCACAGCCTAAGGTCAAGACAAAAGAAGCGAACAACACTCATAGAACAAGTAGTTAGACAAAACAACCCATAAGCTACCCAAAACAACCCCACATCTCGGGAACAAGAACTAAAACCAAAAGAAACCAACTAGTGTTCCAAACATTAAAAGGAAAAAGAAGAAGAGAGAAAGACAACAAAGTTAATAAAGAGAAGAGAAACCCCACAGCCCGGGGACAAGCAAACGAAAAGAACATTAAACAAGACCATGAACACCATCCGACCAAGAAGCAGCACGCGCTTTAATACACGACCGAATGAGCTGGAATACAACCATAGGCTCCCGAATAGCAACTCCATGAAGACGATGATTTCGCTCCTGCCAAATGAAATAAATTGTAGCACACCAGAGAAGGCGCCACAGTTTTCTCCTCACACTCTTCCCAATAACCGATTCTATGAGAAGATGACATAAGCAAAAGGATCCTCGACCAAACCTCCCACCCAAAATGACAAGAAAAAAACAAATGATCACGAGACTCATAGTTCCCTCCACAAAGCAAACGCGATAAAGGAATCGACCTATCCCACCGACTTAACCTATCTCTAGTACCCAACCTATCCCTGATGGCCAACCAAGCACAAAAGGAGTGCTTAGGAATATTTCCCCCACCCCATAGTAAACCCGACCAACCAACCCTACTACTATGAGGACGAATAGTCTCCCACGCACTGGTGATAAAAAACTATCATGACTCCCCGGCACCCAGACCCACCTATCCTCAACACTCGGACTCGGCCTCACTCCCTGAACCCTATCCCAAATGTCCATCAAATCCAAAGAAACAAGCGGCCACCTTCAATCACCATCCCGACCCATGAAATCCACCAGCCTCGCATCCCACCGACTACCTGCATCATAGATCACCCTCTCCCCAAACTGCTGGATAATCGGCCCACCCTGAATCCATGGAACCAACCACACTCTACACTTCCTTCCATTGCCCACCTCCATCTTAACATGATCTTTAAGGATATCCCGCTTACGCAAGATTTCCCTAAAGCACCAAGATCGACTCACCCCAGCATCGATCTCCAAGAGCGATCTCCCTTTAAGGATATAAGATTCCACCCAAGCAACCCATAAACTACCAGATTTAACAAGTAGCAACCATAATATCTTCAACGTGCTTGCTATATTCCAAGAAGATCCATCGCGAATATCAAGACCTCCTTCATCAAAAGGAAGACAAACCTCATCCCAGGCAACTTTAGCACCACCTCTTCCCTCCTCGTTACCTCTCCACAAATAAGCCCTCAAGATCTTATCAACGTCTCTGTGGACTTTCATAGGAAGCATGAACACACTAGCCCAATAAACCTGAAGGCTCCTAAGGACTGAGCGAACAAGCTGAAGTCTACCTGCAAAAGATAACACTCTAGCAGACCAAGACCGAATACGACTGGTAATACGCTGAATAAGGGGATCACAATCAGAGCTCCGCAATCTTCTAGAGAGGAGAGGAAGCCCAAGATAACGAACAGGGAGATGACCAATGGAAAAACCCATGTTAGCAGCAAGCCGAGAGGCTTTCGAACTATTAACCCCCACAAGAAAAATTAAGCTTTTAGCAAGATTAGCAAACAGTCCCGAAAGCTCACCAAACCTCTTAATAGTCTCTTTTATGAAACTCATAGAATGATTATCAGCAGTACAAAAGATCATCAGGTCATCTACAAAAGTAAGATGAGTTAATCTGACCTTCTCACAAAACTAGTGGAATTGAAAATTCTGAGGTAGGCTGTTCAACATGCGAGAAAGCACCTCCATGACCATCACAAATAAGAACGGGGATAAAAGGTCACCTTGTCTAAGTCCTTTCCTCCCATGGAAAAAACCTTCCAACGATCCATTAATCATAATGGAGAACATCAGAGAGGTCACACACGCTCGAACCCAACTCACAAATCTTAAAGGCGTACCTATGGCAATCAGCAGGCCAAAGAGGAAATCCCAATTAACATAATCATAAGCTTTTTGGAGGTCAACCTTCATAGTGCACCGAGGTTTACCTCTGTGCAAATGGTATGCCCCTACAAGCTCCTGACAAAGAAGAATATTGTCAATAATACTCCTCCCAGGGATGAAAGCTGGCTGATTTCCACTAACAAAAGAAGGAAGCCACACACGAAGCCTATCTGCCAATATTCTTGAAATGCACTTATAAATAACGCTGCAACAAGATATAGGGCTGAAATCCTCCAATCGATCAGCACCATTCCTTTTAGGAATAAGTGTAATAGCAGTCGTATTCACCCCTTGAGGGAAGTAATTGGTCTCAAAGAAGTGTAAGACGACATCACAGAAACCCTCTCCAACCACCGTCCAAGCTCCTTTGAAGAAGCCAACTGAATACCCATCAGGGCCTGGAGCCTTTCCACCATCCATGGAGAACAGAACACGTCTCACTTCCTCCCTGCCAATAGGCGACTGGAGGGCCTGACAACACTCCTCAGTCCATCTAAACTGAACAATCTCCTCAATACTAGTAGAGAGCTCTCCATAGCTAATATTCTGAGAACCCAGACTATCTTTGAAATAATTCACTACCACCTGAGTCACCTGATCATGGTTAGTCAACCGATTTCCATCTGGGTCAATAACTGATCTCAAAGCATTGCTGCTCTGCCTTGATCGAACAGATCGATGAAAAAAGGCAGTATTCTGGTCATCTAGCTTCAACCATCTGGTTCGCGACTTCTGACGCATAGCGGCTTCCTCCACTCTAACCGCTTTCCAAAAGTTTACCGTGGCTAAGCTCGCGTGATTACTCGCCTCCTCCGACAGAGAGTTCGTCTCCATCTCTCTTTCAGCTCGGTCCATGGTATCATTGGCAAGACGAACATCCTCACTGATGGTCCGGATATGCCTACCAAAATGTCTGCGAAGAATCGACTTGAGATTTCTTAAGTTCCTCACAATATTCACAATTGGAGAAACTCTAGTATCTTTGGTCCAAGCAGAGGACACAACATCCATAAAGGACGCTTCTTGAACCCAATGGTTAAAGAAACGAAAAGAGACCACTTGTTGGCTTCGCTGATTACTGGGATAGACAAGTATGGGAGAATGATCAGAAATACCCCACGGGAGGACGTTAACCCTCATGTTAGGCCATGTACTAAGCCCCTCATCATTCACTAGGATACGATCAAGTCTCTTCTCATCAAACCCGACCCATGTATCTTACTAGTCCAAGTAAACCAGTTCCCCTGGACCGCGTGTTCAACAAGGTCCGCCTCTCGAATAGCCATGTCAAACTCCTCCATATCCCCCACGTTCGGAGCACCCCCGAATGCTTCAGACTGGAGTCTGATGGTGTTAAAATCACCCAAGACCATACCCGGTCCTCTCCAACCAGCAGAGATCTCAGCCATTTGCCTCCATAAAACACGTCTCTCGATGTTACTATTATAGGCATACACACACAGAACCTCTACCTTCTCCCCAGAGATCAAATCTGTTATTACACCAAAAATAAACTGGTCGACAACCTCGTTAGTCGTGAACACAAAACTGTTACGTTTCCACATAATCCACATTCGACCTGCTCCACTATCGCTGTAGTTACTAATGAACCCCCACGAATCACAAATCTTCTAGATATCGAGACAAAGTTCTCCTCTCGAACTCTAGTCTCCAGGATGCAACAGAAACCCACCGTAGACACAGCTAAGAAGTCCTTCACCGCTCTACACTTTATAGGGCTATTAAGGCCCCGCACGTTCCACGTACACCAACTAACCATGAGGTCGTATGGGAGCCGCCTCTCCCATAGGAATTACATCACCTGCAGTACTCAAAAGGACCATAGAAGAGTCATCTACTCGTAAGGGAGGAGGGGAGGCATCCACTATAGATAAAGGCCATTTATCTCCTTTATCCACCTCCATGAGGTTGTTAAAGGAGTTAGTGATACTCACTTCCGCCCTTTTCCCTCTGTCCCAAATAGAGATCATTCCCCTATTTTTCCTGTCAACTGGGGTAAATTCCTCCCAATTTACCTCCACCTTTTCAGGCAGTTTATGGGTAATAATTTCTCCTTCTTCCATGTGTTGGAAGGATTCCAACACAACATCTTCATACTCCCCACAAATTGGAACCACCTCTTTAGTAGGAACAACCTCTTTAACAGGAACCTCTTTACTTGCAGCTTCCTTTTTACTATCTTCATTGCCTCTTTTCTTAGGGCAGGTGTTCTGCGAGTGTCCAAAAGATCGACACAAGTTACATTTTTTCGGTTTCCACTCATAAGTGACAGTTACAATAAATTCCTCTCCTCTAAGGTTGACTGTTACTTCGGCAGGCATAATACTGTCCACATTCAATTCCACACATATACGGGCATAAGAAAGACGACGCCTCTCTTTAGTAGCAAGATCAACTGAAAGAGGTTTTCCTATTGCACTCGCTACCACAGCCAAACCAGCATCCGTCCATAGCTCCAACGGAATCCTCCCTAACTTTATCAAAACATGAACTGAATCAAAGACAAAGGATTCAGGAACTATACCTGGAGTCCATTTGCGGAGGAGCATAGGTTTGCCTCCAAGGTGCCATGGGCCACGGGATAAGATCCACTCTATCGACTTCAGATGTTTGAATTGAAAGCAGATGAGCCCATTCTCCATCAGAGTAATTGTTGGCATTTCAATTCTACCCCAAATCTTCTCTATAAGACGATAGATGACTAGATACAGCAATTTTGCATCAATTAATTGGCTGACGAGGGAGTTCTCCCACACTCTAACTCCTTGACTAATAACTTCTTCAAACGGGGTCACCACAATTTTCTCTCCCACGGTAGTCAGAGGTGTATAGGTCATAGAGAAACCTCTTGTTGAGCCAAATAAGGAAGCCCATGAATTTTTGCCTGCACCTCCAGAATTATTAGATTTCTGCACCTCATGCCCACGAATCGAAACAGGCGGCCCACCATTTGAATTAATACCAAACGATTCTCTAATGGCTGGCCCATCATTCAAATGCCCATCAACCGGCCCAATCTTTGGGGCACTTGCAATAGCATCCAGCCCAGGTCCATATCCTTCGGCTGTTGCAATTTGCCCAACATGCTGAACACTTGAAGCACCAGCAGGTAAGCACTCCTTCTGTGAGATCCCAGTTTCGTGTGAGATGGGCGGCCCATCATTCAACGATGGCCCATCAACCAGAAATCCATGACCAATTCCATTCGTAAATGTGTCCACACCATTCGGCTTCAGCCCCTTTACCGGCTCACTGGCTTCATCACGTTTTCATTCAAAACAATCGGCCCACACGCCTTTGGGCCAACAATCTTCATGGGACCATCTCCGCTCGGTCCATTTCCTGTATTTCAGTTTTTATATGTTTCACGGTTCACGTAAACCGGTTCGGGTCCACTCATGTCCGACCATTTCTTCCTCACAGAAATTAGGTCAGCCTTTGCAGTCGCCGCCCTTCGGTCGTTCGCCGCCATATCATGTACGCGTTGAAGGCTTGACATCACACGTTTCTTCACCTCCTCAATGTCACTGGATAATTTCTTCATCGTTTCATGCTTAGGACATCAACCCAACACCCGTGATGATCTTTTCGGCCCAATCTGGGAACACGAATGAACTCAAAAAGAATTGAAATTCAACCGAGGAGATTCATGCGAGATCCCTTCAGCGAGTGAATTAAATCACGGTCTTCAAACCCAGAACTGATAGCCAATAAATCGATTCGTACCACACGCAATACTTTCAAGATAGTTCAAATCAATTCAGCTTGGAAATCGATTTAAACAATTTCTAGACAGACGTTAATTCTCCCGAATCAAAACGAATATCATTCGTAATGGTTCAATTGATCAATTGTAATCAATTTCGAAATGGATACCAAATGACATTAGTTTTCACATTCAATCTGCCAAAACCGAACGAATTACCTTCGAATTTGATCCCTTGCTGACCGCAGCACTCACCAGCCGTTCGCCTCCTTCACCACCCGAGTGAGAGAACTTGGAAATCCTAGAGAGACGCGTGTGAGGTACACGCGCCCGAGATGAAAATTTTTCCTTTTTTACTCTAATTGAGTTTGATTGAGGGCTTTGAAAAGAGGAGGAATTCTCTCTGATCCACAATAGGGGAAAACAAGGCTTGTTGTCACTTCGAATGGAGCAGTTAAACTTAGCATTGAGTTTGATTGAGGGCTTTGAAAAGAGGAGGAATCCTCTCTGATCCACAATAGGGGAAAACGAGGCTTGTTGTCACTTCGAAGGGAGTAATCAAACTTTGAAACTAAGTGTAGAACCATAGAGAGATTACCCCACCGGTTCTAGCAAGGCCTATTACCATATTTCATACCAAAGAAAGAAAAAAGAGGCTTGTAAATGCAAACCATAAAAATGTGAGACAATCAACAACTATAAAAAAAACATATGCAATATGCATTGAAAAAAGCTCATAAAAATTAGAGAGTCAAGTCGATTAAGTCAAGTAGAATGTGTTGAGTTCCCTAACTATTAGTGCTTTTGGGGGAAAATTTCACTTTTGGCCTAACCAAAACTAGACCACCTATTCTTAGCGTTCTAAACATAGCATCAAGTTTGATTGAGGGCTTTAAAAAGAGGAGGAATCCTCCCCAAACCACGGAAGGGGGAAAATGAGGGTCGTCACTCTGAAGGGAGCAGTCAAACTTAGCATTGAGTTTGATTGGAGGCTTTGAAAAGAGGAGGAATCTGATAGACCCCCTATATTACATCTGTACAGCGGAAGAGGGACAAAGAAATTAAAAAAAATATATCACGTGCACATGAATAGCATGTGAGGGTTAGTTACCTTATTGTTAGTATAAATAAAAAGTAATCGTGGGCGGGAAAGTTAGGTTTTGTTTGAGAAAGTGAATTTCTATTCTTCCTTGAGAGAGAGGATAACAGGAGTGGGATTTCATAATGTAATTAGGATTTCATTCCTATTCTATCATTAATAATATAGTAGCTAGCAATTTCATTCCAAGAGTGGTTTCCATCAAATTGGTATCAGAGCATTGATCTCGGGCAAGAAGAATGCAAATGGTTCAGACTCGGATCGAAGAGATGGAGACGTTTGACCAGGAAATACAAGACATTAAGAAAGAGATTAGTAAGATACTGGTGATCGAAAAGACGTTGGCCAAAATATCCAAAAATATGGAGAGGTAGAATCAGATGATGTTACGAATTATGGAATCGACAACAATGCACAATTCATCGACGAAGAATGTGGACGAAGGCGAAGGGTGACCAAGATGGGAGAACGAAACAGGGAAGGAAGGAAAGAAAATAGATGATGAAAGTAATAGTTGACTGCAATAAGTTTAAGAAGGTGGAGATGTCGATATTCAATGGAGATGATCCCGATTCTTGGCTGTTTTGCGTAGAGAGGTATTTGAACATTCATAAACTTACTGAATTTGAGAAAATGACTGTATCCACTATTAGTTTTGAGGGACTAGCATTGAACTTTTACCGTTCTCAAGAAAAGAACGAGAGAACTTTGTAGATTGGGTGAATATGAAGGAAAGATTTATTGGTGCGATTTCGATCCGTTAGGGAGGAATCGTTGTATGTAAGGTTCTTGCCAAATTCAACAAAAGACAACGATAGAGGAATATCAAAATTTATTCGATAAGTGCGTAGCTCCTTTGTCGGACCTATTAGAGAAGGTGGTAAAAGAGACAATTTATGTCGGGATTGAAACTGTGGATCTAGGCGGAGATGGATTTATGTGAGTCGAAGGGATTAGCACAAATGATACGAATTGCGCAAAAGGTAGAGAACAAGGAAGATATACGTCAGGAAGCAAATCTTTTTGGATATTCTGGAGAAAAGGTGATAAACTCCCATAATAGCACCAAGGCTAATACCATTGCGAATACAGAAGAAAGTAAAGGAGGAATGAATTGGCCGATGAGAACTATTACTCTACGAGGAACAACAAAAGAGGAAGTACGGAAAGAGGGACAGACGAAGCGCTTATTTGATGCTGAATTTCAATCTAGAAAGAAGGGATTGTGCTTTCGCTGTAATGAGAAATATTCTCATGACCACAAATGCAAGATGAAAGAGCAAAGGGAATTGCGAATGATTGTTGTGAAGGAAGAAGGCGAGGAGTATGAAATTATTGAAGAAGGAGGAATTGATCAGAAAGAATTGAATGCCCCTGAGATCGTAGAGGAGAGTCAAATGATGGTGGAATTATCCATTAATTATGTGGTGGGATTATCCAACCTAGGGAAAATGAAGGTAAAAGAGATGATACAAGGGAAGGTGGCTATAATACTAATTGATTGTGGAGTCACACGCAATTTCATTTCAGAAAAAAATAGTGAAAGAGTTGTAACTGAGTACAAGAGAAACGTCAAATTATGGAGTCATTTTGGGCTCGGGCACTGTAGTCAAAGGGAAGGTAATTTGTGAAGATGTTGAGTTAATGCTGGGAGACTAGAAGGTAGTGAATGAGTTTTTATCCTTGAAGTTGGGAGGGGTAGTTGCCATACTTGGAATGCAGTGATTGTATTCCTTGGGAACGACTGGAGTGAATTGGAAGAATCTGATGTTAACATTTACATATCAGGGGAAGAAGGTGATAATCCAAGGAGATCCGAGCCTAACCAAGGCCAAGGTCTGTCTTAAGAAGTTTATGAAAACATTGGGGGGAAGAAGATCAAGGCTTTTTAGTAGAGTGCAGAGCCTTAGAGAAAAGTTAATCCTTAGAAGAAGAGAATTCGTGGGAGGTCGAATTAAAGTTGGTGTAGAAAATGGAATTCGACAAGTTTAGGAAAGGTACCTTAGACCAAAAAATTAGAGATTCGATCTCTATTCCCATGTGTTGAATTAAAAAAGGGTGGTTAATGCTATTTGTTTTGGGAAGCAGTTCTTTAACAAAGGTTGTCCAACTTATGTTTGAACATAAAATTATTTATTGATTTAAATGGTTAAAACAGGAGGAATGGATGGGTGACACAAAAGATCACAATCCACTTATCACTTGAATCAAAATCTTTTGACAGTTTTGATTCAAAAAACTTGTTTGTTTGCAAGATTTACATATACTGTTTAGTTTTAGACAAGATAAATTGATACAGTTTTATTTTGGTACCTTTGCTGTTAGTACTTGCCAATTAATATCCGACTGCATAATATATAGATTATGGCATCTTGCTTGTCCTTTTGCAGCTGCACTTTGTATATAAATCTTGAACTTCTCTTTCTTAGTTGGCTATTTTCTGACAAGGATATGTTTTTTGTGTATGCTTGAACTTCTGAAAATATCCATATTTTTTGTGTATCAAAGCTGCCTACAATGAATGACAATGTGGATGTTTATGTGCTTGATTATGCAGTTCCTGTGAACTAACATATTGATAATTAACTTTTGGTCTAACTGCTTCTGATGATATCTAACATATGGAAATTTAGATTCTAGTAATTCAAGTTTTGTGATCCACATAATCCTTGAGTTCTGTCCCCTTGTATTTTCTTGAAATGAAAATTCGAATCATGTTTCTATCTAAAGTTGAATTGCATTATCTTTTTTTTTTTTTTGAAAAGTTAATATCATAATACAACAAGGATGACCTCACAAGAGCGAACAATGCTCACAAAAACAGGAAGAATCCAGAGTATCAAAAGAAAGAACAATAATAAACCCAACAAAATTAAGAGCAACAAAAACATAAAAAGTCCAAACAACCCCACAGCCCGAGAACAAGCAGATAAAACAAAAATCAAAAGAAAACAAGCTAAATAATACCATAAGCATCCTCACGCAAATAAACAACACGAGCACTGATACAATATGGAATAAGCTGAAACAGAACAATGAGCAAACGAGCTTGACCACCATGGAGACAATGATTATGCTCCTTTCACATAAAATAAATCGTAGCACACCAGAGAACATACCACAACTTCCTTCTCACACCCTTACCAATACTCTAATGACAAACCCCAAACAACTCAACCCCCCAATACCCAATCCTGTGAGAGGAAGCCATAACCTAAAGGACCCGAGACTAAATATCACACCCAAAAGGACATGAAAAAACAAATGATAACGAGACTCTCAATCCCCACCCCACAAGAAACCTGTCCAACGAACCTTAACACTACGAGAATGAATAGTATCCCATGCACTAGCAATCAAAAAACCACTATGACGACCAAGAACCCAAACCTACCTATCACCAACATTAGGACACGAACTTACAACTTGAACCCTATCCCATAAATTAATCAAATCCAAAGACACCCTCGACCACCTCCACTCCCCTTTCGAACCAATAAACTTAGAGAGCCTAGCCTCCTATCTACTCGTTACATTATAAAGCGCTCTCTCACCAACTTGTTGAAGGATAGGACCACCCTTCAACCACGGATCCAGGCACAGTTTACAATGCCTACCATCCCCAACCTCCATCTGAACATGCTCTTTTAGACTATCTTGTTTACACATGATAGCGCAAAGACACCAAGACCGACCAACACAAGAATCGACCTCCCACAACGACCTTCCTTTATGAATATAAGCCTCCACCCAAGCAACCCATAGAAAACTCGAACTAGTCAGCAACAACCAAAGATTCTTCATAGTACTCACAACATTCTAAGAAGACCCATCAAGAATAGTAAGACCACCCTCCTCAAAAGGAACACACCTCAGCCCACGCCACCTTAACACCTCCTCTACCTTCCTCCTTACCCCTCCAAAGATAAGACCTCAAGATTTTATCAACCTCATGATGCACACTCACAGGCAGCACAAACACGTTAGCCTAGTAAACCTGAAGATTATCAAGCACATATCGAACCAGTTGCAATCTACCTGCAAATGATAAAACTCTAGCAAACCAAGAATGAATCTGACTAGTAATACGTTGAATAAGAGAGCACAATCAGTAGGTCGTAACCTCCCAGAAAGTAAAGGAAGCCCAAGATAACGAACAGGGAGATGCCTGAGGACAAAACCCAAACTGGTAGTCAAACGATAAACATCATCACTATTAACCCCTACAACAAACATAGAAATTTTACTAAGATTAGTAAATAGCCCCGAGAGATCACCAAACTTTCGAATAGTCTCGTTAATAAAACTCAAAGAGGAATCATCAGCAGCACAAAAAATCATAAGATCATTAGCAAAGGTCAGATGAGTTAAGCTAACCTTCTCACAATGCCTGTGAAACTGATAGCTCGGAGGAGGCCGATTCAACATACGAGAGAGGACCTCCATCACCACGATAAAAAGGAAAGGAGATAAAGGATCACCCTACCGCAAACCTTTCCTCCCATTAAAAAACCCTTGAAAGAGCCATTAATCATAATGGAGAACATCGAGGAGGTAACACAAGTTCTAAGGCAACTCACAAACCTCTTGGACTTCTAACACATGAAGGCTTCCTCCAATCTAACAGCCGTCCAAAAGGCCAAAATGGCAAGACCTGCTTGGCGACTCAAAACATCAGACATAGGATTTTGCCCAACCTTTCTCTGAGCTTTATCCATGGACTCTTTAGCAATACGAACCTCCTCACTTAGGCTCTAAATGTGCTTACCAAACTGTCTATGGAGGGTAGGCTTGTGGTTATGTAAATTTCTCACGAAACTCACAATCAGAGAAACTCCTACATGGCGACTCTAAATCGAAGAGACAATATCAATAAACAAAGAATCCTCAACCCAATGGTTGAAGAAACAAAAAGAAACTACCCACTGTCTCTGCTAAAAGTTGGGATAAAATAAGAGGGGAGTGATCAGAAATACCCGAAGGCCATGCAGTAATCCAACACCATTAACCAGAATACGATTAAACCGTTTTATCAAACCAAACCCATGAACCTTTCTAGTCCAGGTGAACCAGTTACCCTATACTATAGGTTCAACTAAATAAGCCTCACAAATAGCCATATCGAACTCCTCCATATCCATAGGAACAGAAGACCTATCAAAAGCCTCAAAATGCATTTTGATAGCGTTAAAGTCACCCATTACAAAACCTGACTATGTCCAACCAGAAGAGATATCACCCATATGAAACCACAACAAACATCTTTCAACATTATTATTAGAGGCAAAAATACATATGTTGGGATTTTATGTCCTAAAACTCGTAGTTTGTTATCATATTCAGTTCAATAAAATCGTTATTGAAAAATTAAAAATTATAATCTTAAATCCAATAAACTAAGTCTTAATGCTATTTTTTAATACATTTGAACTTTATGTCGAGACATAAATGCGGATCAAGTTTGAGTATATAGCCTAAATAGTCTATAGTGCCTTATTTAGAGAAACTACGGATGTGACCCGCTTTGTAATTAGTACAAACGAGGTGATCCTAAATTGTTCATGTAGAGACATGAAAGTGGGGGCATCCTATGTAAAGTACTTACATAAGACTGATCCATGAAATAGTCACTTTTACGTTATAACACCGTTTACTGTTTAGAACTGACTATTTCGTTTATTGATGACTTAGGTAGCTTAATCTTAATCCTAAGCTAACTATGAACTCCAGTTCACATGAGATTATCCTTACATTTGCATAGGTGAGGGTATCTCATCAACGTTCTCCCAATAAGCCTCTCATTTCAAGGGTAAGATCGGATGAATGGCTGGGAACATAGGATGCAAGACATAATTCACTTCTACCTGTTTTAGGGTTAGTAGATAGGTTGTTCTCTTAAGCACTGTAAAGTACTTACATAAGACTGAATTCACTTCTACTTGTTTTAGGGTTACATCTGCATAGGTGAGGGTATCTCATCAACGTTCTCCCAATAAGCCTCCTATTTCAAGGGTAAGATCAGATGAATGGCTGGGAACATAGGATGCAAGACAAAATTCACTTCTACCTGTTTTACGATTAGTAGATAGGTTGTTCTCTTAAGCACTGAATCCAAGTCTTGAACAAGGGGCCCCACCCTCACATTAGCCTGAGAGGGATTAAGTTTATAGGTTGGACCTTAAACCAATTGTTCAATAGTGGATCAATGAGACTTAAGAAATAAGATGTAGTCTCAAGGATAAAACAGTAATTTGATCCATTCGAGGTTACGAATAACATGTGAAGGATTAACTTATTGATCATGGTTATATTAAATGGACAAGAATATATCTATAGTGAGGGGAGTGCAACTGCGAGACTTTAGTGGAATGACCCGTTAGTTTACGAATGTTGATTAACTCGGTCTAAAAGAGTTTAACCAGTTAATCTTGAATCGTTGGAGCCCATGATATATAAGTCCATTAGGTTTCCCTGCTAGTTCATATGGAATAAACTTAGAACATTGTGATGGAATAAGTCGAATTGTTCGAATTGAGAGAAGAGAGAGAAATCAACAAGTATACCGACAAGGTGCACCTTGAGGACATGAAAGTCATGTTAAGAAAGACTGAAAAGAATTAAAACTTAATACCTATACCAACAATGTGAACCTTTTTTTTTTTTTTTGTGGCTCGATTATAGGGACTTCAGAGTTAAGCGTGCTTAGCTTGAAGAAATTCTATGTTGGGTGACCTCTTGGAAATTTTCCTAGGATGCATGTGAGTGAGGAAAAGCATGCTGAAAGATTTCGTGTTGGTTTGTGAAGAGGAATTTCATTCTAATAAGTTTTTAAGAATAGTAAGGATGATGCTGCCAGGTCGCAGAGGATGTAGAGAATGCTGGAGATACGAATTCCAAATCCTAAGTTTAAGGTGTTACATTTTGGTTTCAAAAACTTTTGGAATTTTGTGAGAGGTATAGACGTTCATATTCGAATAGATACAAAGGTATAATATTTCCTAAACCCTAATTCTTTTAATTTAGGGTTGCAAGTTAAATAGGTGCAATTAGGGTAATTTTGTATTCCATTTTTCCACTATGCATGTCTCTTTCTAACATAGAGTATGAAGAAACTTTCTCTATCGTTGCCATGCTAAAGTGAATTAGAATAGTCTTATGCATCGACACGTTTTATGATTATGAAATTTGGCAGATGGATGTCAAGACAACTTTTTTTGAATGACAATCTTGAAGAGAGTATCTATATTACTCAATTAGAGGAGTTTATAGATCAAGATCAATAACAAAAGGTTTGTAAGATTCAAAAATCCATTTATGGATTAAAACAAACATCTAGATCCTGGAATATAAGATTTGATACTATGATCAAATCTTATGGCTTTGATACAAAAGGTTGACGAACCTTATGTTTACAAAAAAGGTCGTCAATTCCATTGTAGTATTCTTAGTCTTGTATGTAGATGATATTCTACTTATTGGAAAAGGACATAGGATTTCATACTAATATCAAGAAATGGCTAGCTATGCAATTTCAAATGAAAGTTCTGGGAAATGCACAATACATTCTTAAGATCCAAATTGTACAGAACTGCAAGAACAAAACACTAGCCATGTCTCAAGCATCTTATATAGACAAAATGTTGTCTAGATATAAAATGTAGAATTCCAAAAAGGGTATGCTATTATACATCTACGGAATTCATTTGTCAAAGGAACAATGTCCTAAGACACCTCAAGAAATTGAGGATATGAGAAAAATTTCCTTTGCTTCCGCTGTTGGAAGTTTGATATATGCAATGTTGTGTACTAGATCTGACATTTTCTACTTAGTAGGGATGGTCAGTAGATATCAGTCCAATCTTGGACGTGATCACTGGACAACCGTTAAGAATGTTCTAAAATATCTTTGAAGAACAAAACACTACATTCTCGTGTATGGTACAAAAGATTTGATCCTTACTGGATACACTCATTATGATTTTCAAACTGATAAAGATGCTAGAAAGTCTACATCAGGATTAGTATTCACTCTAAATAGAAGAGTAGTAGTTTGGAGAAGCATAAAACAAACTTGTATAGTTGATTCCACAATGGAGGTAGAATACGTAGCAACTTTTGAAGCAACAACAGAAGCATTATGGCTAAGAAAATTCTTGACAAATCTGGAAGTCGTTCCAAATATGCATCTATCAATCACTTTATACTGTCACAACAGTGGATGCAGTTGCAAATTCAAGAGAACCTAAAAGCCGTAAACGGGGAAACATATCGAACGTAAGTACCATCTTATTAGGAAAATGTCTATCGTGGTGACGTTGTAGTAACCCAGATTTTTTCAGAGAAACTGTGGATGCCGCCGACTTTGTAGTTAGTACAAACGATATGATTCTGAATCGTTCCAGTACATACATGAATGACCCGTTAGTTAACGAATGTGGATTAACTCAGTCTATAAGAATTTGTGTCAATTAATCTTGAATCATTGGAGTCCATGATATATAGGTCCATTAGTTTCCCTTGCTAGCTCATATGGAATAAACTTAAAACAGTGTGATAGGAATAAGTCGAATTGTTCGAATTGGGAGAAGAGAGAGAAACTTGACAAGTATATGTGTTATAGCCATCGAATTTCATATTAGAAATAGAGCTTTGAGTTGTTGGGCTTTAGTATTCCATGGACATGCAATTTTGCATGGAAAAATTTCTTATTAATAGGGTCGTTGACCTCATTTGATGGGCTGGCTATTGAATTTGGGCTCTTGTACCAAATTGGATTTCTTTTTCTTATTTACATAGAAAAAGAAATTACCAAGCCCATTTCTTTTTCCATCTATTTCTTTCTCCCGGTACTGAATCTTGAGGATAGTAGGTGAACCCTATTTTAGAATATATTGAAGGATGAAACGTAACTCTTTCACGGAAGTGGGGGCTCTCCACTCCTTAATAGCTCACAACTTATGTTCGTCCATTCAAATCTTTCTACATTCGATGATGTGACCCAGAAAATTGATACGCTATTTAGCAAAAACACTTTTCTCTTTCTTGAAATATAACTGATTATGTTGGAGCTTGTCAAAACTCAAACTCTTCGACACGCTCTTCCATTTGTGCGATAGAACTTGAAGAGCTACTTCCACGTTCAAAACTACCTACTTTGGTGGTTTTATGTTCTAACGAATCAACCCTCAGCGCCAATTCATTTATGGGTAGTTTGTCTATTTAGGCATTCAATGCGTCTAGTTCTCTGACTTTTTCTTTAAACATCTCAAGTTCGGTCTGGAGAAATCTTACTTCGTTTGGCAATTCTTTCATATCCAAGAATTCCTCTTCAATCTCAGTCAGTCGCTCAGATTGCAACTTCGATAGTTGTTTCATTGTCGACATAATTGCATCTCGCTTAGCCAAGGAGCTAACAAAGCTTTAATACCACTTGTCACAAAATGCAACTTTTCAAATACGGGACGGGTGATTGTGCAACACTTGTTCTAAATTGATGAACAAGGCAACCTTGTGAAATTTGAAAGTTGTGGACAAACTTGTTGTACGATGTAGCCTCGCTTCATCTTTTGAGAGAAATTGGTTTTATAAAACGTGAGAGATAAAGAAAAACAATGATAACATCCTTAAAGAAAAAATTGAATATTGTCAATTGCAAAGAAAGCTTAGATTTGCAAAAATCACAACAGGACTTAGTTGGGGATTCAATTACCATGCCTCCCCTACAATACATCTTAAACTTTTTTAGCTTTGACAACCTTGCATATGAAAATTGCGAAACGACGCACCTTAGGTCGGTGACAACAAAAAGAAAGCAGTTGACTAAACTAAGTACAAAGCATAAAGATAAAATGGTTTGAGGATATTCGAGCATGCGGCCATAGGAAAATAATGCCTTGGACAAGCACACTTGTGACACTCTGCGTGCCACAATCGCAATCTTTCAAACATGGAACGGGCAATTGTAGAACACTTGTTTTGCTCAGTCAATAAGTCAGTCATGTAAAATCTGAAAATCACGAACAAACTCACGATATGATATAACCTCCCTTCCCGTTCTTGAAAAAATTGTTTTATAAAATGTGAGAGAGAATATCATTAAAAACATCATTAAAGAATGCGTTGAAGACTTTCAATGGCAAATAAAAATTTGATTATAAAGAATACGATAAGACATGGTTGGGGATTCAACTATTGGGTCTCTCCTATAGTACAATTTAGACTTTTTGAGCTTTGACAGGTTTGCAAATGAAAATGTGTGACACCTCACACCCTAGGTCTATGACATAAAAAGGAAAGCAATAGACTAAACTAAATACAAGACATAAAGAAAAGGTGATTTGGGGGTATTTGGGCATGTGGCCATAGATAAACAACGCCTTAAACAAGCATGCTGGTGAGAATAGAAGCTTATAGTTAGCTCAGTATTAAGATTAAGTTATATTTGATATCTATCAATGAAATAGTAAGTTTTTCAAAGTTAACGATGTTATAACTTAAAAGTGACTATTTCATGGTTCTAGTCTTTTGTAAACTCTTTACATAGGATGTCCACACTTTCATGTCTCTAGGATTTAGGATCACATCGTTTATACTAAATACAAAGCAGACTGCATTCATTGTGTCCTGGAATAAGGTGCCTAACTGTATTCGTACAATCTATACTATTTAGGCTCTATACTTAAACTTGATCAACTTTTATGTCTCTACATAAAGTTCAAGTTTACTTAATAATAACCTCGGGTCCTTAGTTTATTGGCTTTAAGATTATAGTATCAATAACGACTTTAATGAATAGATTATGATTACAACGAGTTTTAGGACATTTATTACAACATCTAGTTCTTACAACTTTTGATTCTAGAGTGTCAACTCTTGTCAACAACTCTTAAATGGGTAATCCATCGAGATGATCGATCATTGCAGCAATAGTGTTAGTGATATATATTAAACCACCAATTGTACGTCTGTAATTATCATAAAAATAATAAAACTACAAACACAATGCTTTTCTTTCGATTCTTACGTTTTCACGTAAGCTTTGGTTTCGTATATATTGCTTTCAATATGGTATTAGAGCTCATTAAGCCTAAACGGATATTTGGTTCAAGATAGGTGAAACCAAAGAGGCACCATCTTGAAGGGGCATGTTCCCACAATTGAAAAACCAAGGAAACTTAGACTCCTTATAAAATAGATGAGCTACTCCTCTCATTGCCAATTGGTATTGTGATGAAACCTCATACTTTGGTAATATATAATTAAATTTACCTTCAACCACTAGCTTAAGCTTTTGGGTGAATTTGGGGTTTAATATGGTATTAGAGCAGGTGGTCCAAAAGGTCTTATGTTCAAGTCCCTGTATTGGTGTTTCCTTCCCAATTAAAATTGATGTTCACTTGTTGGACCTTTTAGATATTTCGAACCCATAAGTGGGGGATTGTTAGTGATATATAATTAAATTTACTTTTAATCACTAGCTTAAGATTTTGGGTGGTGGTTTAATTAATAGCATCAGCTTTCTAAAAAATTTCTTCAAGGCGGGTTTCCAAGAAGCGAATTGAGTTAGGAACTTTCATTAGGTAGAGCATTTGCTCTTCAACCTTTACCAGTCGGTCCACATGGGCCTTGCCCGACTATTTTGTTATGGACATGTTTACATTTTAACCGTTAATAAGCCAACTTAGGCTATCACACCCCACCATGAGCACCTACTTGCGT
Organism: Cucumis sativus; assembly: GCF_000004075.3. Classification (NCBI taxonomy): domain Eukaryota; kingdom Viridiplantae; phylum Streptophyta; class Magnoliopsida; order Cucurbitales; family Cucurbitaceae; genus Cucumis; species Cucumis sativus. The sequence goes on along the minus strand of NW_022279528.1, from coordinate 21,724 downwards.
GGCTCGAGATATGGCGTGAAGCCAATCGATAGCACCCACGTCAAGAACGACACCATTTGACCCTTAGCTTGAACGTTTAAACTCTAAACAATAGCGGAAACATAACACATAAATTTTACTAAAACCAATTGGGCTAAACCTTTTTCATTTAACAACCTTAGACAAGTTTTACATAGAAAAAACGTAATCTTATTTATCTAGAACAAAACCTTATAAAACCTTCCCAAAAGCCTAAGTCTGATAGCACAAAAGACTAATTTATCATTAGTACAAAATAACAGGACACATACGATAACAAAATGAAATCCTTCAGTAGACAGGTAGCAGCAAGTTAGGCTTAGAGGACACGATCTCTACCTAGAAAGTGGGAAAACATTTTGAATATTATGCATTTTGAAGAGTAAACAATATGCTAGAATAAATACCTTTAAACAATAACACGCTTGAAAGACTTTTCATAACATAACTTAAATATTTTATCATAAATCCGTCATAAATCATGACTTAAGAACATGCTTGAAATCACTTTAAATAAAACATTTTCCACTCACAGATACAAGCTCAAATCCTTGGTTTATAAATTTGTATGATCTTCTCATGTCTTGAAATAATGGTAAAATAGTACAATTAATTATCTTTTGCCAAGAAAATATCAAAAGTATACTTAAAAAACTCAAAAAATTACCAATAGCTCAACACGCAATATGACACTGCCTGACACGAATGGGTGGGTGGCAGGGCCTTGGTTGGGCGCTGGCTACTGTGTGTGATCTCACAAGAGGCTTTTCATGCGTGTTGGGCATGCCCGCGTGCTAACCTCACACACAAGCACATTGTGAACCTCACTTGGTTGCGTGCTTGGCATTTCGTATAGCCCTCCTCATGTGCATTCTTGGCTAGTGCATTTCTTGTGTCACAATCGCGAGCTTTCAAACACGAGAGGCGCGATTATGTTGCACTTGTTTTACGTAGACAACAAGTTAGCTGATCAAAATCCAAAAACCACAGACAAACACATGATACGATGTAGCCTCTCTTCAGGTTCTTGAGAAAATGTTTTATAAAACGTGAGAAGAAAGAAATTCAATGAAAATATCGTTAAAGCAAGCATTGAAGACTGTCAATTGCAAAGAAAAACTTTGATTGCGAAGAGTGCAACAAGGCTTGGGCAGGGATTCAACTACTATGTCCCATCTATAGTACATTTTAGACTTTTTTAGTTCTGGTAGGCTTGCATAAGAAAAAGCCAAGTCACACCCAAGGTTTATGACATAAAAAGGAAAGCAAAAAGTAAAACTAAATACAAAACATGAAAACAATGTAAATTGGGGGTGTTTGGGCATGCGGCCATAAGTAAACAGCGCCCTGGACAAGCATGCTTGTTACATTCTTCCCCACTTAAACAATTGACGTCCCTGTCGATTGGCGAAGCTAGAATTCCTCGATCTTCTTCTTTCACGCTCCAAGGTCTTCAGCACATTCCTAACGTGTTTCTTCCACATGGAGGTTCTTTCACTTCAGTAGGAATTCATGTATCTTCTTCATGGGTATACCCTTCCTCACTCTCTTAGGAAGGATTTCTTCCATTTCTTTATTGTCTTTCTGCTTTAGGTCACTAGATGACCATACACCATTGTTGCACTACTGGTCATCTGGATCTTGATGGTAAGGTTTCAAGTTGCTCACATGAGCTACTAGATGATTTTTTATCCATGCAGGCAACGATACCCTATAGGATGAATTTCCAATTTTCTTCAGAACTTCAACAGGCCCTTCGTATTTTCTGGTGAGATGCTGATGTTGATGTCCTCTAAATCAAATTTGCTTTGCTTTAAACTCTATGAAGAGTTGGTCTTCCGCTCAAAACTTGAGCCACATCCATCAACTAGGCCCAATTCTTTTGTCCAAAATCAACAAAATGTAGTAGATATTCCTTAAGCATACAATTGAATCCTTCAGTTTGGCCATTCGTCTGAGGATGGCAGCTTAAGGATATATTTAGGCGTGTCCCCAAGAAGGCGAATAGTTCGGTCCAGAGAGTACCAATGAATCTACCATCCCTGTCACTCACAATGCTTGATGGAACTCCCCATAACTTCAAGACGTTCTTAAAGAACAAGTGTGCTATCAGCTCGACAGAACATAGTTTTGTAGTGGGGATGAAGGTGGCGTACTTCGAGAACCAATTGATTATAACCAAGATGCCTCAAAGTCGTTCACCTTTGGGATGTGTAATAAAATCCATGGATTTCGCACATTCTACTAAAGCCTGAAGCCCCGTATGCTGCAAGAATCAGTGTTGCCAATCGAGGTTGCAACGTTTCAAATGCAACTGATCAGCATACCATTCAAAATTTGAATTTTCAACATGACGAGTTTGTAACTTTAGTGCCCCTTGGAGAAGAAAATGAAATTCAGGGTATGTGTAATTCAGGTTTTGTTCCACAAGATAGTACAATTTAAATTATTCTCCATATGTTGCTTAATTATCTCATAACGGTTTATTTAAACCAGGATGCAGTGCATGACAGCAACGGTCCAGTTTCTTTAGCAGAAATAGAGAACAACACGACAGCTAGTATTGCAAAATTATCCAATACTCTTGGTAATTTGGATGAGACACATTGTTCTTGCTCTAAACATAGCGCAAAGAGAGTTTGGGAAGCATCACTTTCTTCCCTGACGTCAAAGAAAGTAAAAGGAGTCAATCTGGACCATTTCCATTCCCACTCTAACAAAAATCTTGATCCTAAAAGTGATGTATACGATACCTGCTCTCAAGGATGCTCTTTAGCCAATTCAAAGCATGAAATTTTATCAAGTATTTATCCTAAAAATCCAACCAATCAGTGTACACAAAATTTTTGTCAAGAATTTGGAAGTGTAAATGTGGCATCAGAGGACCTCAATTCTGAAGAGCTAGAGAAGCTTCTGATTCCTTCCCTCCATTATTGATAAATAAAATTGAGGTTAAGGCTTATCATATACATACCCAGTCACTGAACTTCTCCATATTCCTTAAGAGGCATATCTTGCTTGGCTTATTTGGCTGGCTCTACTCATGTAGGCTTTCAAAAGGCGAATCTGACATCCTGCCAAAAATGATTAATCAGTTTCTTTAACTGTTGAACTTTTAGGTTGTATACTAGCAAGCACCTGAAGTTTAGGGATTCAATCTTTATATTATTCTTAAGAGTTATTCAATATCCCTACCTAGAATAGACAAATGAAGCTTGAAACTACCCATAATATTAATGTTGTTGTTTAATTATGACATTTTGTTATCGGTCTTTCTAACTTACGAATATCCATCTTCTGATATGTGTTCACATGCATATTTTATGGATGTAGATTTTATAGTATTTCTTTATTTATTTTATATGGCATTAGCTGTATACTTTTTTTATAAAATATTAATATAAATATTAAACTACCGATTCACCAAAAAGTTTAAGCTGGTGGTTGAAAGAAAATTCAATTATAGCCTTAAGCTACTTTGGTGGACTAGAAAGTATAATCTTAGAAACACTCAATCTGATCAAGTTCTCTGAAGCAAGAATTAAAGTTCGGAAAAATCTTTGCGGATTCTGCAACTATAGAATTAAAGAGTGAGAACTGAGGAAATTTTTCCCTTAATTTTGGGGATTTTGAACCCATAGAAGCTCCTGTAATAATCCAATCTGATCTATTTCAAAGTGATTTTTCCAATCCTATTGATTTATGTAGAATAAATTCAGTGATTTTAGATGAAGGGCTCCAAAGTGATGGTCTCCCAGATACCTGAATTTTCTCAAACAGAATGCCCCATCCATCTCAAGAAATCCTTTCGAAGCACTTAGGAAGTTGGGTGATGAAGAAGAAAACCTTGTTCGACCGGAAAGAGTTTCAGCCCTTGAATCCTCGCCGGAAAAAATAATTTTCAGAAGGCAAAATTCAAATTTGGGTATAGTTGGCATCTCCACGTACTTAGAAGGGGAAAAGACTTCAACAGAAAAGAGAGAAAAACAGACCTCGAAAGAAGAAAAGGCAGCCAGCCGACATTTTATTATCTCAAAAAACAGCTCACCTAGCCCTCCCCAACCAGATTGTTTCAAACTTAATGTATCTGCAGACATTTTAAAAGCTGACACACAGATGGTAGGCCCCAAGAATTTTATTAATCAGAATTCCAATGGCTTTTGGTATTCTGACGAATTGGAGGAAGAATCAGAGTCCTCTCCTCCATCAAGGAACTTCACTTGCGGGCCATCTCCTGTTTTCAGTTCTCAACCAAAATTACCAGCCTCTCCCAAGACTAAAATATCATCTGCAATGAAAGCTATTCCATTTCATGCCAGAAATTTTTCTAAGCACCTCAAGACCTATACCAAAGGGAGAACTTCTTTTCGCAACATTTGGATGAGCTTGGCTAATTCTGATTTATTAGAGGAAAGTTGTGTGAAGATACAAATTCCAAATTCAGTTGGCAAAAGGTCAGTACTGCCTTCCTCCTTAAGTAATAAATTTTCTCAATCCTCCTCCAAACTTTCTGGTTCATTCTTTAATTTTGTGCAAGATACTTCTTGTCTAAAAAAAGTTGAGAACCTAGAAGATGAATTCATGGAAGTTGAATCAGTCACCAGTGTAAGTATCCTTCCCCCTCAAGAGTTGGTTCCTTTCTTGGCAGCATGTGAAATTGAATTGATATAAGGCAGAGGTAGCAAAGATGGAGATTATATCATGGAACACTAGAGGATTCATGGGCTATTCGAAACAATTGGCTATTAAAAATATTTTGAAGAAAGCTAATCCAGATAGAGCATTGATTCCGGAGACCAAAAGAGAAGAGATTGCCAGTTGTATTATAAAGGCACTATGGAGTTCAAAAGGAATTGGCTGGGTCTTTGTTTGAAGCTAGTGGCAAATTAAGAGTTTTGCTGATTATGTGGATAAATATAAGTTGTCGATTATTGAAGTTCGGTCAAGAGAAGGAAGGTCATTACAGTGTGGCTCATAAGTTGTTTCAACATTAATTTATAAGTTGTTTGGAAAGGTTCTCGCAGAAAGATTAAAGAAAGTCAGGCCAGGTATTACTTTGTAAGACCTCCTATTATCTATACCTATAAAAGGAAGGGTAGAAAGAGAAATTCCTTAGCAACCAATGATGAGAGAATAATGGGAGAGGATCGTGCAGGTGGGGCCTGCCAGGAGGGATGAGAGAGAGAGGTATAAATATGTAATGTTGGGGTAGGGGAGGCTAGGTCTTTTTTGGTTATTTCAAGGAGAGTAAAGGCTGCTGTAGCCTGAGGGTATCCAGCCCCGTATAAAGAAGCTGGGTAAGTTTTCTATGTTGTTCTTCCTTTATTTTTCATATCTACTACTGTTGAATGTGTTTTGGCTTTTACATAAATAAAGATTTACAGAGTGCTGCCTCTATTTAGCCATTTGGTTAGGATATTTTGTGTTTTATTGTTAGAATCCTAACATACTTCTCCATTACAATGTGGCTTTCTGGAAGAGTGCCAAATCTTGGATCCTATTTTAATAGCAAAAGAAACTATGGAGGTCTATAGTATCCGAAAAAAGAAAAGATGGATCATTAAATTATACCTTGAAAAGGCCTTTAACAGAGTGGATTGGAAATTTTAGAAAATGTAATGCAAAAGAAGATCTTCGATGTAGGATATTGTGTTATATTGGCCAGCCTTTACAGCATCCCCATTTTGAAGTCTTTGATGATCAGGACTTTCGGATCAGCCCTCTGCTTCAAACAGTTTTTGCTCAACCAATCAAGGCTTATTCTTCTTTGTTCTCAGCATGCTGCCTTTGATTATGATTTTTCTTTGGAAAGATTCTTTTTATCATTTTGTTTGTCTTTGTTTTTGTGGCTTTTTGTTTTGATCTTGTGTTGTCGCTTTTTGGATGTTTTGAGGGCACTAAGGGGGTGTCAACCTAGTTTGAGATGCCCGGATGCGCCTGTTGATCTTCCCTCTCCTCTTTTGCTCTGTGTATAATCCTCATGTACATTGAGCTTTGTGTCTTTCTTTATATTAATAATAGTGAGACTCGTATCCTTTTTTAAAAAAAGAAAGAAAATTCAATTATATATCACCAACACTCTCCTCACTTGTGGGCTTGAAATATTTGAAAGGCCCAACAACTGGAAATGGATTTTAATTGGGGAGGAAACGACAATGCGAGGCTTGAACACAAGACCTTCTTGGACCACCTGCTCGGATACCATATTGAAAGGGAGACAAACAAACACAAAACTTTACGTGGAAACCTGTGTACCAGGAGAAAAACCACTATATTTTTCTTCTTATTATTTTCTGATGAAAAATACAATAGGTACAAGGGAGAATAAATAGAATATACAGAGGAATAAAAAAGGAAAATATTTAGGAATTAAGAAAAATATTCCCATAAACTTTTCATAAATATTCTAAGATTCTAACAATAAAAAGTTCTATTTATTCCAAATTGTGACTGCTCTAATATGCAGTTGTTTTCTGATTCAGATGATTGAGGAGCTTGGTGGTTCTCTCACTGCTGATGGGAGTACAAGCACTCATGTCATTACAGGAAAAGTGCGGAAAACTCTAAATTTTTGTATTGCTCTCTTTTTAGGGTTAGTCTTGCAACCTTAGACGAACACTCTTCTATGTGTCCTTTTGGCCTTTGAATACCGATAATCATCTCATTTGCACCAAAGTTAGCAATTCCATGCACACAAGGCCTTTGCCGTTATTTTTCCATTGCCTCGTAGTTGTGCTTAGGCTGGAAATTGTTGTGAACCTTCTAAATCTAAAAGGGCATAGTTTCTTATTCTACTGCCTGTTTACTTTTAGTTAAACATCAAAATCAATTCTTATGTTTGAGTTGGATTGTATCATGCTCTTCCTTTTCAGTTGTTTCTATCGTGATGGTGGGTAGTGGTTGTTAAGACAACCATTAGGCTAATTTGGGTTGCAGGCTTACTTTTCCCATTTTACGTGTAAAATGGCTCAAGCTCACTAATGAAAGATATTTGTTGGCTAGCTAGTGTTTTTATCCTCGATTTCCTTCTTCCCCTAATACATTATGTTATGGAATTTGTTAGATACCTAGATTAGTATAGGGTTGGGGTATAAGAGTAATTAGATATTTAGAAAGTTACTAGTAGTTATTGTGTAAGTGTGGTTACTAGTAGTTATTATGTAAGTGTGGTAACTAGGGTGGTTACATGTTATTATAAATGGAGGGAGGGTAAGTGGGGAGAATTCTGGGGAGTGATATTAGGCTTGGGTGAGAGTACTCGAAGATGGGAGGGGTCCAAGTGCTTTATACTTGGTTTTATGCGTGTATTTTCTTATAGCGATTATAATAAATTCAGATCTTGCTCTTGTTAGGAAGTATATGTCTCCATTATTATTTAAATACAGTAGAAGAATTAAAAGGGTAATATTGACCCACACTAGAATATAGGAGAGATTATAGTGAGGAGAGAATAATCGGAGGAGATCTGTTCCCATTAGTTGATTAGTAAAGGCAGAATAAAAGGAGAGTCAAGCAGAGGGCCAAAGAGGGAGAGTTCCAAAGAAGGTAGAGGTAATGCCGTCTTCGTGCTCGGAGAAGTAGAGGGTCCAAGTCAAGTTTGCTTTTGATTCGACAATCTAAGGAAGAATGCGAATTATCGTCGAGCTGAGGACCAACGAGTTGAGTAGTACTCATCGAAGGTGGAGGTATAGAGCATTGAATGGAATATCAAGGTAGAAGGTAAGATCAAGTCCTGAAAGGGATGCAAACTCAATACGATCATAGCAAATTCAAGAAGGTTGAAATGCCTGTGTTCAGTGGCACTGATCTGGATTGTGTTTATTTAGAATGGATTGGAATCTTCAGGTACATCAATCGATGGACTCCAAGATGTTGCTGTATCCATAGAAGACTCGAGTAAAACGCGATTGCAACGGTTATACAACGAAGGTAGAAGAGGATGGCATAGAGTGACCAAGAAGAAACTATAGAGGAATGTGTCGATGATGATTACCAGTGAGGCTCGAAATGAAGACTCGAGTCAAGAAAAATTTGTTGCTCACAGAAACTACAAACATGGCTGGTTGCAATGGCGAAAGAAGAAGTCGTACAGTTACCGGTCTACAGAGGCTCGAGAAGGTGGTAAGGAATAGGGGTGAATCACGTGACGAGTAAGAATGTTCGTGCACTACATGATGGTGCCAATTACTGTAGGTAGAAAATTTGTAGGAAAGCAGGATTAGGACAAAAGGAACAATCTAGGGTTTTACTATTTCAAGTGAGCTTCAAATTACTGTAAATGAGCTTCAACTTATTCTAAATAAAACATTGGCGGTATCATTTTCATTTTGTAGATGAACTAGGTGGAGAGTTCCAAAAATAGGAGGGAAGAAAAACGTGTATGTAGGTGGGTCCTAGGAATGAAACCGGCGGCAGTATGATTTTGATCTTGACGCAACAATTTGATTATGGCCTAGCCCACTATTGGAATCAATGGACCTTTGTGGGCTGAAGTCAATGGACCTTATTGGAATCGAGAGTTTTTCAAAGCCGAAGGAGAGGATTTATTTTTCAACATTGAAGAGCAGAATGCTGGGGATTGTTTGCAATTAAAAGGAGAAAAAAAGAGAAAAGGGCCTTGATCATGTTTGTAAGCACACCTTGAGGACAAGGTGTTTTGAAGGATCGGGTAATGTTAGATACCTAGATTAGTATAAGGTTAGGGGTATAAGGGTAATTAGATATTTAGAAAGTTACTAGTAGTTATTATGTAAGTGTGGTTACATCTTATTATAAATGGAGGGAGGGTAAGTGAGGGGAGAATTCTGGGGAGTGATCTAGGGCTTGGGTGAGAGTACTCAAGAGGGAGGTTCCAAGTGCCTTATACTTGGTTTTATCTTGTATTTTCTTATAGTTCATTATAATAAATTAAGAACTTGTTCTTGTTAGGAAGTATCCTAACAGAATAACTCTAGAAGGTCTCATGTTAGCGAATGATAATCTGCGTTAAGTGTGTATTTGTAGGAGTTCTTCTCCCGGGCATCTATGGTTGATATTCTTTACCTTTCAATATATCAAAGCCAAGGATTCTTTTGCATTTCTCTATGCTTTTTCTTTACCCATTTATGCTTTTTTTAGTTATATTTGAGAGTAGTATTTCATTTCTTTCATGTGAAATGTTGAACTTCAGTAGTGTGGAGAGTGGAACGTAATATCTTACCTTTTATATTAGTAAACTTGATTTTAAGCAATGTGTTTTTGAAGATTTTATGTTGTAGAATGTTTTTTGTTCTTCAAGCTACTGTTCTTAACTTTATTTTCTCCTGTTAATGTTCTCAATGATTATCGAGCATATGCATTACCATGTGGCTTCAAGCGTGTCAGTGTGCTCTTGCTCATAATTTTTACTATATCTTGTTACTAAAATTGCAAGTTAATTGCAAATTACTCAGAGCTTGGATTGTCTCCTCCAGTTGGTTAAAGGAAAGCTACCGGGAAGGCAGATTTGTTGGTAAGTTCGAATGGCTTGCTAGTATCAAAGCGTAATGTATTTTCTTCCACTTATGTTTTTCATCCTACCTAATTTTTGTGATTGATTAATTCCTTATGGATCTGCAGACGAGTTGCCTTACATACTAAATGATGATGACTACATATCGAAGTATCGAGCCAGCCTAAAAGCTGTAGTTCTCAGGGCAAAAGCATGTTCTTGAGCTTTATTTGAAGGGTATGATGTTTGCATATCAGCTCACGCTCAACCACCACCTAAAACTCTATCCCTGATAGTCAAGTCAGCCGGTGGAAATGTAAGTTCTCTGTTATTGTACAAATCTCGAGTACTAGGTTTGGTTCTCTATATTACATATACAACCACTATAATATGGCTATCCTCCCATCTAATGAAGACGTGAAGTTCTCAAAAAACAAGCACGTATACGAATTCTAGACATGGGTCAATAAATCATAGACATGGTGACGTGTCATTTTTTTCTTAAAAATATAGGATAGTGCTAGAACACAGTTTTAATATATATAATTTAAAAAGTATGTATCATATTTATATAGAAATTCAAAGTCAATAAGTTTATGTATTTATATGCTTAAAAATAAGCTTGTCCTTCACTCAAAACTTATTCAAAGCCAAGAGTTTAATATGTGTGTGTGACCAATCTTGACCTTTATTGCATTGGAATACTTGTTGTCTAACACATCTACTGTACTAACTAGTGTTCAACACGTGTTCTCCGAGTGTTCCATACATATTGTTTATTGATACACTACCCAAACTAGAGTGTATGTGCTTCTTTAAGTCTTTAATATTTATGTTTGTTTTGATCCTAGGAATTGAGCATGTAATGTAAAAAGTCTATGCACAAGGGGTCATATGGCCATCTCCGTGTTTCTTTAATTATCAAATTTGTTCAAGTTTTTAATTGTCTCTAGATCGAAATCTGGAGTTATTTTTTGTGATTTGGTGTACAAATACATACATCCATGTTTCTAATTATGATTAGATTGTTTTCTGGTCGCAACATTTTATTGTTTAGCTTGTCTTTGATCTTGAACTTACTATTATGTTGATTTAAATTCCATTTTAGCCTTAGAACTTTCAAAACATCCATTTTAGTCATCGAGCTTCCAAAACGTAGCCAACTAACGGTTTTAGTATTTTGTAAATTATTTTATCAATTAATATTCATTTATCCAATACTCATCGGTCATTTCTGCTATATGTGATTGGAATATATCTCATAGGAAGCATTTTGAAAGTTGGGAAAAGATGAAAAATTTTAGGGACTAGAACAAGAATTTGTTTAATATTTTTTGATAGGGTGAATACTTGCAATTTCCTTGTAGTATATACATAATTTTTTCTCTCATTTGGCAAATTCATTATGCTTGAAAATTTAGGTGATTCATGAGCTAGATAAAGTAAACAACGTATGGAAGACGAGCTTTGTGGCTTGTGAGGAAGACGTGGAGGAAGCCTTGGTGGCCGTAGAAAAAGGGATATGGACTTTCAACGTTGAATGGCTAATGGCATGTATAATGAGACAAGAAGTAGACTTGGAGGCCCCTCAATTTGCTGAGTCCCTATGAGAAACAAGGTCACCCTAACTTTCAATTTTGAACAAGCAGCAGCCAGCCATTTCGTCCTTGTGTAAATCCACTCTTTTCTCAACTCACTCTAATTTGGTACATAAACAAACTCTGATCGCTCCATCTCTATATTCATCAGTACATAAAAGACGATAAGTTTATTCATGGAGAAAGTTGGATGTAAGTATGTTTTAGGAATGGTCCTTCATTTAGTAACTTTGGGAATTGTAAATATGAGGTAATGAAGTTCTATCAAGTTGAATGTTCTTGTTTATGTTGGATGAGACTGATTCTTGGATACCAGAATTAACTTGAAGTACGTGTTTGAGTTCCATTGGAGTGATTAGAGAAAAAATGTTCCTTTAAAAAGGGTATTTTTTTTATGTAGACTTTCTTTTTATTAAAATTGCTTAAAATACAATTTGAGAGTATTTCAATAGCTTTCAAAGAGTTGTCAAACACTTGTAGTTTTTCTAAAATAACATATTTTCAAAATTAATTACTGTAATAGTTAAACAAAAGATTCTTTCCCTTAGAACTTTTAAAGTTTGTCTAGTTACCTCTTAAACCTTTCAATTGTTTAATAGGTCTTTCAATTTTATGTTTTAAGTGTCTATAAATTTTGATTTTTTTTTATTTGTTAGATATAAATCTGAAGAAATGAATAAAGTAGATTTGTAAGTTTAAAATAGTTTAAAAGTTGAGAAATTAAATTTGTGGTTTAAAAAGTTGGAGTAAATAGTTTGTGTTAAGTCGGGTTGTGATATTTTATTTATTTATTTTAATAATAGAAGAGAGGGAGACGAAAACTGCAAACTGAAGGGAGAAGAAGCGGTGGCTGAATTTGTATATTTCTCCTTTCTTTTCAATTTGAGAAAATTTCTTTGCAATTCACTTTGAAAAGGAAATGAATTGTAACGACCCAACTTTTCTAGGTAAGTCGAGGTCATTAATTTTTGACAAAAGACTTTGGTTGATACAAAATGAAACGTAAGCCAATTTAAAAACAACTTTAAGTCAGGCCTGATTTTCTAATATAAAAAAAAAAAACTTAAAAATAATACTATTTACAAATAAAAGTTTGTAAACTAAATTTCAATACAACATCTTAAACCTCAAAAGAAACCATAAGCGGAAGCAAAATGACACGTTTCCTATGGCAATCACGCTTCCTTCCTGCCCCTCGCCGATTTGCCACCTTTATTTCCTTTGCCTGAAAATTAAACATAAGAAGGGTGAGTATAACAATACTCAGTAAGAGACCCTCTACTGGTCCCGTCAGGGGAAAATAAATTGTTAACATTCTATTGGGACACCCTGTACAGTCGCAGTCTTGTGATCCCGTAGGATGCACATTTCAGTCTAACGCCCCGAGGGACGTACATATCAGTCTAGTGTTCTGCAGAAACACATATCAGTCTAATGCTCCCGAAGGTGCAGAATAAATTGGTGATCCCGTGGGACACCTACAAGGCACACATCCCAATAAAAGCTAACAATTTTCCCCTCATTCCATTCAATCCATCTTTCAGTTACTTCAAAATATAAAGTTCTTTCTCTCAACGTCCTAACAGTCAACTTATCTCACTTTAGTCATATGTCTGTCAATAACATACTAATACGTCAGTCAATCAAACTATACAGTCAATACACCCCTCAGTTCACCAGCACACAGTCATACTTTAGCGTAACGTACACCCAGTCTAAACGACAATCACAAGTTCACATCTGCATCTCATACAAACACAATCTACAATTTTCGTCCTGTCCACATCCACACACATATATATATATATTCCAAGACAATCACAATATGCATTCAACACTAAGTCTACTTCAATCCATATGTATATATATATTTTCAGTCAATCCACAGTATACATTCAACACCGAATCTACATCCATACGTGTATATATATATATCATCTCAACATCTTTACTCAGTCAGAGACAATCATACAGACATACAATTCACAATCATAAGTGAGTCCAGTAGAAAATCCCTTACCTCAAAGTTAGGGAAGCTCCTTAATCAACTAACGTCCTCGAAACAATCCTAAGCAATACAATACAAAAATTCGATTACTTTCAAGATACATATCTCACTTACTTTCCTCAACGTAAGTTCCAACTCACCGAAGTATTGGCGAACTGAACCCTCAACAATTCATATATTGGTTGTGAATTTAAGGGAGCCCAACGTTACTCCCAACACCTCAACGCACGACTGTCGAACTCGCAGCAAAAATCCTAAGTGTGGGTCGGTCAGCGGTCGGCCAAAGGAGACGTGGCGGCTGCCTCAAAATCGATCGACGATCTGACGCGGCGACCGGGCTTCACAAGATGTATGCATCGACGGCTTCACGGAGGTGAAGACAGACGCGGTCGGAGAGTCGCGCGGCAGTGCAGAAAACAGAGGAGAACGAAATGGGCGGCGGCTGGAAACAGAGGTTGCGCGGCAGGGCTTCACGAACCGGCCGACGGTTGCAGCGACGGATCTGGGTTACTGCGAACTGCAAGGGTGAAGCACGAGCGGCAGCGAGGACCTGGACGGCTCGGCGATGCAGATCTGGACGACGGTTGTGAGCGGGGAGGCACGACAGTTACAGGTGGATGGGCGCGGCGGTTTCGATCCGAAGGAGAAAAGAGAGGGTGGCGGTTGGGTTCGGCTTCGGTGAATGGAGACGGAAACAGACGAACGGAGAGTCACGCGGGACGACTGCTGCAAGGTTGCTTCGCGAACGGAGATGGAGAACGGAAGGGAGGGTCGCGGCGCTGGGCGGAAGAAGAAAAGGGAAAAAAGAAATTTTCATTTTCTTTTCTTTTTATTTAAAAAAATATATAAAATAAATATAATAAAAAATATAAAATAAATAATATATATATATATATTTAAAATTTTCATTTTCTTTTCTTTTATTTAATAAAATGTAAAATAAATATAATAATAAAAATATAATTAAATACATATACATATTTAATTATATTAATACATTTTCAAATCTTCTTTCTCCCCTTCAACATATTTAAAAAAAAAAATCTTGAACAAATCGAAATAATTCTCTCAAAATAATTTACCTTCAAGTTTGGGGCGTTACATGAATATTTCTCCCTCAGGCTTATCTCTCTCTTCTTCTCAATTTATTTTCAATTTTTCTGTGTGCTTCTCACAGTGTATGCATAATCTCTCTTTCATTTTGATCTTCATCTCCATTTCAAATATCTCCCACACAAAGAACAAAGAAATGAGTAAAGTAACTGAGAGAGCATTTTGTTTTTCCCTTCATATGGTTGGTTACTTTTTGTCAATTAAATGAAAAGTGAAGAATAAGATAAGATTTTCTTTACCCATTTGCCATCATCATCAAAGCTATTTACCTCATTTTTGTTCACACACACACAACTTCATTTTGTTGGATTACACTCATTTGAGAAAATAGCAAAATTTTATTAGAAGAATAGCAAACATGAGCATTTCACGTGTTTTGAATTTTCATTAACCCTAAAATCTCCTCGCCTGCTTTTTAGTTAAACTGTAACTAATTTTGAAATATGCAAAATTTTAGCATAAATATTGATTTTCTCCTACATTATCTTAACACACTTTTTTTTCCTCCAAATATTGGATTTGTATCAAATCTTTATTTTCAAATTTTACTTTATCCAAATTTTCATTTTTCAAAATTTCATCGTTATTCTACTTTTATTTTTGTATTTCATATATATATATATATATATATATATTTATAATATTTAATCTTATTTTTTCTCTTTTCCTATTCATCTTCTTCCTTTCTCTTCCTCTTCAACCTACGGCCACACCACCGTCTCTTTTCTTCCTTCTCTTTTCATTCTCCAATCAACTTCATCACCGTCTTCCACCTACACCGAACGTCAAGCAAATTTTGTCCTATCGTCGCATCACCGTTAGACCGAGTCACTCCGGTTCCGTCACGCCATGTATGTTTAGATTTGAATTGTTCGGTTATTTGTTGCACCGATCCGTCTCCGTTAGAATTTGATTCTCCACAATTTGGGTAAGTTATGGAATTTACATATAGAGTGAATTGAATGGATTAAATTGTTTGTAGAAGTGATTGATTTCTCTTCAATTATGTTTAGGTCGGTTCGTTGCACTTTAGTTTGAAAAATAAGCTTAAGTAAGGTTATAAGGTAAGGGATTCTCTACTATTGGACTCACCTATAGTTCTGAATTGTGCTGTCTGTATAGTTACCTCCGATTGAGTAAAGATGTCGAAACGATTGGGACGGAACCAAGAAACCGAGTCAAGGGCATCACCGTTCGGCTTTTGTGGGCAAGACTCTTCGAGATCACTCAAATCGGACCGTCCAGTGGTTAGATGTGAACTTTCGAGGCCTCCGACCCCGTTCTGAGTCCGGTCGTTCCTTTCTAGGTCATTGTGCCTTTCTTCGACGTTTTGGGACGGAACCAAGAAACCGAGTCTGGGGCATCACCGTTCGGCTTTTGTCGGCAAGAAACTTTGAGATCACTCAGCATCAGACCGCCCAGTGGTTAGATGTGAAGTTTCGAGGCCTCCAACCCCGTTTTGAGTCCGGCCGTTCCTTTCTAGGCCATTGTGCCTTTCTTCGACGTTTTGGGACGGAACCAAGAAACTGAGTCTAGGGCATCATCGTTCAGCTTTTGTGGGCAAGAAACTTCGAGATCACTCAGAATCAGACCGTCCAGTGGCTAGATGTGAACTTTTGAGGACTCCGACCCCTGTCTGAGTCCGGTCGTTCCTTTCTAGGCCATTGTGCCTTTCGTCGGCGTTTTGGGACGGAACCAAGAAACCGAGTCTGGGCCATCACCTTTCCCCTTTTGTGGGCAAGAAACTTCAAGATCACTCAGAATACGACCGCCCAGTGGTTAGATGTGAACTTTCGAGGCCTCCGACCCCGTTCTGAGTCTGGTCGTTCCTTCCTAGGCCATTATGCCTTTCTCCGGCGTTTTGGGACGGAACCAAGAAACTGAGTCTAGGGCATCACCGTTCGCCTTTTGTGGGTAAGAAACTTCGAGATCACTAAGAATCGGACCGCCCAGTGGCTAGATGTGAACTTTCGAGGTTTCCGACCCCTGTCTGAGTCCGGTCGTTCCTTTCTAAGCCATTGTGCCTTTCTTTGGCGTTTTGGGACGGAACCAAGAAACGGAGTCTGGGCATCACCGTTCGGTTGTTGTGGGCAAGAAACTTCGAGATCACTCAGAAACGGACCGCCCACTGGTTAGATGTGAACTTTCGAGGCCTCGGACCCCGTTCTGAGTTCGGTCGTTCCTTTCTAGGCCATTGTGCCTTTCTTCGGCGTTTGTAGACGGAACCAAGAAACCGAGTATGGGCCATCACCGTTCGGCTTTTGTAGGCAAGAAACTTTGAGATCACTCAGAATCGGACCGTCCAGTGGTTAGATGTGAACTTTCGAGGCCTCCGACACCGTTCTGAGTCCGGCCGTTCCTTTCTAGGTCATTGTGCCTTTCTTCGGCATTTTGGGACGAAACCAAGAAACCGAGTCTGGGGCATCACCGTTCGGCTTTTGTGGGCAAGAATATTCAAGATCACTCAGAATCGGACCGCCCAGTGGTTAGATGTGAATTTTCGAGACCTCGGACCCCGTTCTGAGTTCGGCCGTTCCTTTCTAGGCCATTGTCCCTTTCTTCGGCGTTTTGAGACGAAACCAACAAACCGAGTCTAGGGCATCATCGTTCGGCTTTTGTGGGCAAGCAACTTCGAGATCACTCAGAATCGGACCGCCCAGTGGCTAGATGTGAACTTTCGAGGACTCCGACCCCTGTCTGCGTCCGGTCGTTCCTTTCTAGGCCACTGTGGCTTTCTTCGACGTTTTGAGACGGAACCAAGAAACCGAGTCTGGGGCATCACCGTTCGCCTTTTGTGGGCAAGAAACTTCGAGATCACTCAGAATCGGACCGCCCAGTGGCTAGATGTGAACTTTCGAGGACTCCGACCCCTGTCTGAGTCCGGTCGTTCCTTTCTAAGCCATTGTGCCTTTCTTTGGCGTTTTGGGATGGAACCAAGAAACCGAGTCTGAGGCATCACCGTTCAGCTTTTGTCGACAAGAAACTTCAAGATCACTCAGAATCGGACCGCCCAATGGTTAGATGTGAACTTTCGAGGCCTCGGACCCCGTTCTGAGTCCAGACGTTCCTTTCTAGGCCATTGTGCCTTTCGTCGGCGTTTTAGGACGGAACCAAGAAACCGAGTCTGGGCCAACACCTTTCCCTTTTTGTGGGCTTGAAATTTTGAGATCACTTAGAATCGGACCGCTCAGTGGTTAGATGTGAACTTTCGAGGCCTCCGACCCCATTCTAAGTCCGGTCGTTCCTTTCTAGGCCATTGTGCCTTTCTTTGGCGTTTTGGGACGGAACCAAGAAACCGAGTCTGGGGCATCACCGTTCGGCTTTTGTGGGCAAGAAACTTCGAGATCACTCAGAATCAGACCGCCCAGTGGTTAGATGTGAACTTTCGAGGCCTCCGACCCCGTTCTGAGTCTGGTCGTTCCTTTCTAGGCCATTGTGCCTTTCTTCGACATTTTGGGACGGAACCAAGAAACCGAGTCTGGGGCATCACCGTTCGGCTTTTGTGGGCAAGAAACTTCGAGATCACTCAGAATCGGACCGCCCAGTGGTTAGATGTGAACTTTCGAGGCCTCCGACCCCGTTCTAAGTCTGGTCGTTCCTTTCTAGGCCATTGTGCCTTTCTTTGGCGTTTTGGGACGGAACCAAGAAACCGAGTCTGGGGCATCATCGTTCGGCTTTTGTGGGCAAGAAACTTCGAGATCACTCAGAATCGGACCGCCCAGTGGTTAGATGTGAACTTTCGAGGCCTCCGACCCCTTTCTGAGTCTGGTCGTTCCTTTCTAGGCCATTGTGCCTTTCTTTGGCGTTTTGGGACGGAATCAAGAAACCGAGTCTGGGGCATCACCGTTCGGCTTTTGTGGGCAAGAAACTTTGAGATCACTCAGAATCGGACCGCTCAGTGGTTAGATGTGAACTTTCGAGGTCTTCGACCCCGTTCTGAGTTTGGTCGTTCCTTTCTAGGCCATTGTGCCTTTCTTCGGCGTTTTGGGACGAAACCAAGAAACCGAGTCTGGGGCATCGCTGTTCGGCTTTTGTGGGCAAGAAACTTCGAGATCACTCAGAATCAGACCGCCCAGTGGTTAGATGTGAACTTTCGACGCCTCGACCCCGTTCTGAGATGAGTCGTTCCTTTCTAGGCCATTGTGCCTTTCTTCGGCGTTTGTGGACAAAACCAAAAACCGAGTCTAGGGCATCGCCGTTCGGCTTCTGTGGGCAAGAAACTTCGAGATCACTCAGAATCAGACCACCCAGTGGTTAGATGTGAACTTCTGAGGGCTCGACCCTGTTCTGAGTCTGCTCGTTCCTTTCTAGCCACTATGCCTTTCTTCAGCGTTTTGGGACAGAACCAAGAAACCGAGTCTAGGGCATCACCGTTCGGCTTTTGTGGGAAAGAAAGTTCAGATCACTCAGAATCGGACCGCCACGTGGTTAGATGTGAACTTCTGAGGCCTCCGACCCCGTTCTGAGTCTGGTCGTTCCTTTCTAGGCTGTTGTGCCTTTCTTCGGTGTTTTGGGACGGAACCAAGAAACCGAGTCTACGGCATCACCGTTCGGCTTTTGTGGGCAAGAAACTTCGAGATCACTCATAATCTGACTGCCCAGTGGTTAGATGTGAACTTTCGAGGCCTCCGACCCCGTTCTGAGTCTGGTCGTTGCATTCTAGGCCATGTGCCTTTCTTGGTCGTTTTGCGACGGAAACAAGAAACCGGTGTGGGGCATCACCGTTCGGTATTTGTGGGCAAGAAACTTCGAGATCACTCAGAATCAGACCGCCCAGTGGTTAGATGTGAACTTTCGAGGCCTCCGACCCCGTTCTAAGGCTGGTCGTTCCTTTCTAGGCCATTGTGCCTTTCTTGGTTCTTTTGCGACGAAACAAAAGAAATCGGTATGGGCATCACCGTTCGGCTTTTGTGGGCAAGAAACTTTGAGATCACTCAGAATCAGACCGCCCAGTGGTTAGATGTGAACTTTGAGGCCTCCGACCCCGTTCTGAGTCCGATCGTTGCTTTCTAGGCCATTGCCTTTCTTGGAGTTTTGCGACGGAACAAAGAAACCGGGTATGGGGCATCACCGTTCAGCTTTTGAGGCAAGAAACTTCGAGATCACTCAGAATCGGACCGCCAGTGGTTAGATGTGAACTTTCAAGGCCTCCGACCTCGTTCTGAGTCCGGTCAATCCTTTTAGGCCCTTGTGCCTTTCTTCGGCGTTTTGGGACGGAATCAAGAAACCGAGTCTAGGGCATCACCGTTCGACTTTTGTGGGAAAGAAACTTGAGAACATTCAGATAGGACCGCCACGTGGTTAGATGTGAACTTTCGAGGCCTTCGACCCCGTTCTGAGTCCGGTCGTTCCTTTCTAGGTCGTTGTGCCTTTCTTCGGCGTTTTGGGACGGAACCAAGAAACCGAGTTTGGGGCATCACCGTTCGGCTTTTGTGGGCAAGAAACTTCGAGATCACTCATAATCGGACCCCCAGTGGTTAGATGTGAACTTTCAAGTCCTCCGACCCTGTTCTGAGTCCGGTCGTTCCTTTCTAGGCCATTGTGCCTTTCTTGGGAGTTTTGCAACAGAACAAAGAAACCAGGTATGGGGCATCACCATTTGGCTTTTGTGGGCAAGAAACTTGAGATCACTTAAAATCGGACCGCTCAGTGGTTAGATGTGAACTTTCGAGGCCTCTAACCCTGTTCTGAGTTCGGTCGTTCCTTTCTAGGATATTGTGCCTTTCTTGGAGTTTTGCGACGGAACAAAGAAACCGGCTATGGGGCATCATCGTTCGGTTTTGTGGCCAAGAAACTTTGAGATCACTCAAATCAGACCGCCCAGTGGTTAGATGTGAACTTTTGAGGCTTCCGACCCCGTTCTGAGTCCGATCGTTCCTTTCTAGGCCCTTGTGCCTTTCTTCGGCGTTTTGGGACGGAACCAAGAAACTGAGTCTGGGAATCTCCGTTCGACTTTTGTAGGCAAGAAACTTCGAGATCACTCAGAATCAGACCGCCCAGTGGTTAGATGTGGACTTCGGAGGCCTTCGACCCCGTTCTGAGTCTGCGCGTTCTTTTCTAGGCCACTGTGCCTTTCTTCGGCGTTTTGGGACCGAACCAAGAAACCGAGTCGGGGGCATCACCGTTCGGCTTTTGTGGGAAAGAAACTTCGAGATCACTCAGAATCAGACTGCCACGTGGTTAGATGTGAACTTTTGAGGCCTCCGATCCCGTTCTGAGTCCGGTCGTTCCTTTCTAGGCCGTTGTGCCTTTCTTCCGCGTTTTGGGACGGAACCAAGAAACTGAGTCTGGGCATCACCGTTCGGCTTTTGTGGGCAAGAAACTTCGAGATCACTCATAATCGGATCATCCAGTGGTTAGATGTGAACTTTCGAAGCCTCCGACCCCATTCTGAGTCCGGTCGTTGCTTTCTAGGCCATTGTGCCTTTCTTGGGATTTAGCGACAGAACCAAGAAACCGGGTATGGGCATCACCGTTCGGCTGTTTGTGGGTAAGAAACTTCGAGATCACTCAGAATCAGACCGCTCAGTGGTTAGATGTGAACTTTCGAGGCCTCCGACCCCGTTCTGAGTCCGGTCATTCCTTTCTAGGCCATTGTGCCTTTCTGGGAGTTTTGCGACGGAACAAAGAAACCGGTATGGGGCATCATCGTTCGGCTTTTGTGGGCAAGAAATTTCAAGATCACTCAGAATCAAACCGCCCAATGGTTAGATGATAAGTTTGGGCCTCTGACCCCGTTCTGAGTTTGGTCGTTCTCTTGTAGGAAATTGGCCTTTCTTCGGCGTTTTGGGACGCACTACTAGAAAAATAAGCTTTCTTGACGGTTGCTGTTTTCCTTTCTTGACGTTTTTTTCGAAAAACGTCAAGAAAGATTTCATTTTTAATAAAAACGTCAAGAAATTTATAAAAAAATCCTTGACATTTTTAAAAACGTCAAGAAATTTATAAAATATTCTTGACGGTTTTAAAACGTCAAGACTATTATAAAAGTTCCTTGACGTTTTTAAAACGTCAAGAAATTTATAAAAATTCTTGACGTTTTTAAAACGTCAAGAACCGTTATATATATATTTTGTTTTTTATTTTATATAAATATATATATATATTTATTATTTATATTTAATTTAAATAAAAAGAAAAACAAAGGAAAAAGAAATCTCTCTCCTCTCTCTCCCTCGCGCGCCGCGACCCCCCCCCCCCCCGCTTCCTTCTTTTCCCTTCTCCTTTCCTTCTCTTTTCTCTTTTCCTTCCGCCGTTCCCTTTCGTCTTTCTCTCCGTTTGCGAAGCAAAACCGCCACCGACCGACCTCCATTCCTCTTCTCCTTCCGTTCGCAGCCCCGCTGCAAACCGTCGCCTCCCTTCCCTTCCATTTTCTTTTTCCATCGCAGCCCTGCCGAAACCGCCGTGTCTCCCTTTTGAAGCGAGCGCGCGACCCTTTCTCTCTTCTTCTTCAGTTTCCAAAGTAGCCCGTACGCGTCCAGATCTGCCGCCGTCCAGATCTGCACCACAAGAAACCGA